>NW_024067135.1:0-142667 GCF_015039405.1 Cantharellus anzutake | reverse complement strand
GATCAAAAGATTTTCATCTCTTGTTCCTCGAAGCACCAATCTCTCGACGATACAACTCGAATAGAGGATGATTTTTGAGCTGAAATCGTCGGAGATACCCTCCACTGTCGCTGCCTCCTTTAATGCTAGGGCAGCCTTGACTGTTTCCTTCCGCGCATGAACAAAGACCATAACTTGATGGCCTTGCTCGATCAGTTCTGAGACTTTTGTAAATGCTGCTTTGTCCATGCTTCTGCGTGACTGAGGGGAGTTTGCTTTGCCTTTGATCCCAAGAAAACGCTGCTCCAGAGGAATCGGGCGGAATGATGAGTCAAAGAAGAATAGTCCAGTATATGGTGAGACACTGTTAACGATGGGGTTAGGCCATGGAGGCGTGAAAAATTAAATTTCAACCAACCGGAGGAATTTGGCCACATCAACGTAATTTGGCAGAGTAGCGCCTGTTCTATTGGTTAGGGGAGGTAACGATGGAATATACTGCTCACTCAGTCCCACAACTCGGATAAAGGATTGGGTCGATTCAACCTGAACGGCAACCACTGAGCTTCGGGTGCAGGGAAATGGGATAATATACCTGACGGAGGGTTCTAGCTACAATCGTCTCGATCGTGGCACCTCGGTCCTCATTCAACAGATGCACCTCGTCAATTATTAAGAGCTTGACTTTCTTCCAATGATAAAAGCGCTATAAAAAAGCCCTACACACGTTTTTTGGAGTGACTGCTTACTGATGCCAGTTCACCTTCCCCAGTTGGTTTACGTGTTACAAACGTCCCATTTTTCTGGGGTTGTTACGATAATTTGGGTTTCAGCAATTTCGGCTCGGGTCATTTGCATATCCCCTGAGGTACGGATGGCCATTTCAGGCTCGCATGGCGGAAAAACAGTCGATGACAACCAGCACAGACCTGTTAGCTCTTTGACACGAATTGAAAGCCATTGAAGCCTTTTCCCGAGTTTGCGGACGATTTCCGACGCCAGAGCTTTCATGGGGGCTCTGCGATTAAACTGTTAGAGGCACCCTGAAAATCATGACATAACGCACACGTATATGATCTTGAAGTCATCGCGATGTATGCTTTCTGCTGAGGAACCGGCCGCCCGAGGTCCATTGATGGAGTATTCATTTAAAACTCGTAGAATGGTGAGCATGGCAATGTCTGTTTTTCCCTTAATGGAGTGTCAGCGGATGCAAACCATTTCCAATGAACGAAGAACGAACTGCGCCAGTAGGTGCTAAACGGCTTATCAGAACTGCACCCAATTGTACAGTTGAGAGAATCACGAACCGCATATCAAGAGATTCTCCTTGGTGTTGTAGGCTGCGGAGAAAACAATGGATTGTATCCTGTTGAGGGTTGTGTATCCCTACATGTGGGTTAGGCTCTGTAGACTTGAACATGCACAGGTCTTACGTACGGGGAAAGAGCCTCGTGCAAGAGGATCAAGATCAGCAATCCTGATCAGACGCTCAGTCATGCGTGGAGGCACCGTGTTTGCTGGAGGGATTGTGACCTCCTCCCATTCCTTGCCTAGATGTTGGTCAAATGACAACGACATTGCGGTAACCTACCCACTTCTGCGTCTTCACGGGTGGTCCCAATAGGAAGTGTGAATTTCGTTCCAAACGATGAGAGTATAGTCCCGTTATTTGAACTTGAAGCAAATACATTGGGGTACACGGGTACCTCAGGCCCCTGCAGCACGAATGTGAAATATCCGCAGCAGTTGACTAACAAAAACTAACCGCCGTGTGGGTGAAAAGTGGATGATTGGTCCCAACTCTTAGAGAAGCTTCCATATTGCGCTTAGCTTGTTCAGGAGTCAAATACACCTTTTCGCCTATCAATACGTTCATACTTGGAGCTACGAAGGCCACACGGAACGGTTGTTACCTGGCTCGTCTTCAGCTCGACCTTTCTTTCCACGCTTGAGCTTAGTAGTGGCCTGAGAAGACGGTTTTGTGTCTAGTTCGATCTCACGCAACTGTGAATACGGCCCAGTTTCAGCAGATGAATTCGAGAGCCAGTCAAATTTTACCTTTTGTCCAAACGGCCGTCGTTGTGAAATTATGCTCATGGCTAAATCTATTTCGTCATAGCCAATCATCTCCAACATTTCCCCTGAAACTGCTTCGTCGGAGCGGTCAGAAAGCAAAATCGAAGATAATGGGCGCGCAAGGTCCATCCTGTCTGGATGGCTTGTGGGAGAACATTGTGAGCGAAAGCTGAACAAGCACAAGGGGTCTAATACCTAAGGTAGCGTGACACAAGCCCGTCAACGACAGATGACTCCAGGCTCGGCACAGACCCCAAGTATTGTTCGAGCAGACTAGGCGGGATGCTGCGCGGCTCAAAGTCATTGATGGATAATTCATTTAGCACGGAGCCTGCAACAAGGGCTGTCTCAGAGTAGGCCCCAGATTAAAGACACCCATCCTCTACCTAGAGAGTTGATAATTCTTGCTGGTTTTGTCAAATGTGCACAAAAACAGCCAAATAAACTCTGAGCGCTTACTGGCTCCAATCGCGCGTTTCCTCGTGGCCAGACGAGGAGACCAAGGATTTCAAATTACTTTCATATCGAAACATCACTCTATGGCACGCCCAAGTGTCGAATCAGCCTATTTGTTTAATGGCACCTCCGAGATCGCGTGTGTATTGTCGGCCGTGTTGAAAGATCGAAGGATTTGCTTCCGGAACCCAGAGCCACCTGCAGCCCAGAAGTGATCTCCATCTCTGTGAACCCATCCAGCACGCAGGGCTCGAGCTTTTAAGTGTCATGAATACCTCCAATTCTGGTTATGGACAAAATCAGCGGAGTGGTCAGACGGTGGCCGCTGGTCAGCATCAACAATTTCCGCCCAACCAGCCACAACGTCAATCCCTTGCGTCTGAGAAGAAGACTGGAGACTACGTGTACTTCGAACGTAATCCAGGAACCTTCTCTAAGGACACGATTGCTCGGACCACTGCCGCAAAGATGAAGCTGGAGCTCTACTATAAAGTCGCGGTGGAATCGGCCATCGAAAGGAACAACAGGTAAGTCGACCGACGAACATCGGGTACAGGGAATTAGGACCTGCATTTCATGAGATATTTCCTGGTCTGGTTACACGCCCAGAAATTTGAACTAACCGCTCCTTTGATCGCTCATTTAGACGCGTTGAGCTCGAACGAAGGCTCCAAGCAGACGTGCTAGTGTCCGATGACCGCAAACAACGCCAACTGATCCAGCACGCAAAGAAAGAGTCACAATTTCTACGACTACGAAGAACGAAAATCGGTCTAGCAGACTTCCGGACGGTGAAGGTTATTGGCAAGGGTGCTTTCGGAGAGGTACGCGACTCGTTTAAATTTGTACCAAACGTACATGTTATATATTTGCCCGCTACAGGTTCGCCTCGTGCAGAAGACCGACTCTGGAAAGATCTACGCGATGAAAACCCTGCAAAAGGCTGAAATGCTCAAGCGAGATCAGGTAATCTCAACTGGACTTGGTGATCTCAGCTTTTTCTGATGCATGATCCGCTAGCTAGCGCACGTTCGAGCAGAACGTGATGTTCTTGCTGAGTCTAACTCTCCATGGGTCGTTCAACTGTATTACTCCTTCCAAGACGCCACTTACCTCTATCTCATCATGGAATTCCTGCCGGGTGGAGACTTGATGACGATGCTGATTAAATACGACACGTTCTCGGAGGATGTGACACGTTTCTACATGGCTGAATGTGTCCTTGCTATTGAGGCTGTTCACAATCTCGGGTTCATCCACCGGTTAGTACGATATTTGGGGGCGGAGACTTGGACCTAACGGATATCTCAGCGATATAAAGCCTGACAATATTTTAATAGACAAAGATGGCCACATAAAGCTATCCGATTTCGGTCTTTCTACCGGCTTCCATAAACAACATGATTCCGCATATTACGCCAAGCTGTTGAACGGCGAAAATCCTTCAAGTGCCCGAGACCCGGCTCGCAATAGTGTCTTGGTAAACCCAATACACCTGACTATGTCCAGCCGTGAACAGATTGCAACATGGAAGGCGAACCGTCGAAAACTGGTGATCAATCCTCATGCTTCTGTTGTACTCAAGTCCTTATTACTCATCAATTTAGGCTTTCTCCACTGTCGGAACGCCTGACTATATTGCCCCCGAAATATTCCTTCTTCAGGGCTACGGCAAGGAGTGTGACTGGTGGTCTCTCGGAGCCATTATGTTTGAATGTCTCGTTGGTTACCCACCATTCTGCTCAGAAAATACGCACGACACGTACAAGAAAATTATCGATTGGCAGAAACATCTCGCCTTCCCAGATGATGTTCATCTCAGTCACGAGGCTGAGCATCTCGTGCGAAGGTACGCCTGAAACATCTGCTCGACCAACCCAAGTGCTAATCCGGAACCCTACGAATTAGCATGATAACATCTCAAGAGCATCGTCTTCCGGTTGAGCACATCAAAGCTCATCCCTTCTTCTATGGGGTCGACTGGGATGCTCTCCGCCAAATCGACGCACCTTTTGTTCCACACCTCAGGTCACTGACCGACACTTCCTACTTCCCGACTGACGAACTCGAGAATGTTCCCGACCAGCCTGCTGGAGCCGACACGTCACCTACCAACAAAGAACTGGCGTTCTTAGGGTACGTTCCTAAATGTCCTATTTGGATCCTTTACTCTGACCAGATTTCAGATACACATTCAAGCGCTTCATGGGCGCATCTCACGCATTTTGATTCGTCGCCTCCCCCAACCTACCTCAATGCATTTCTTTTCTCCGTCCGCATTGTATTCCTATACATGTCATCATATAATGTCAAAAGGTCCTCTACACAATGGTGGCTGGGGCTTCAGTACAACAAATGATCGAGAGCGGCAACAGGATACAGAAATATCAGCAATTACACTAGACTTTAAAAAAACAAGTGTGTCCTTGGCAATGCGCCTGAATCCGGGGAATCCGTAAATATACGTGCGGTGAAAGGTCGGTATTACGGTATCAGCTCCTACTGATTCTTATGGGGGTTAGAAAATGCGAGACCTGCAGTGAGAAAAGCGGATCAGTATCGGAACATCCAAGAATGGATTGCGACATTTGAGAGAAAAGCTTACCATCTCTACGAATATAGGTAGTAATTTAGGGATATGCCTCAATTCTGGGGGTTCAACCACCGTTTGATCGACCTTTCGCCGTTTGCGTAATTTATACCCACCAGGTTGTGAACCATTCAAGTTCGATCCGGCGCTGGCATCAGGGCCGTTTCGCCGGTGACCTGATGGCGATGGTGATGGTGGCGGGGGAAGAGGCTTGTCAACGTTGGATAACCGCGGCTCACGCTGTGCGTCCGGAATGGGAGGCATCGGCTTCCCGCCACTGGTTAGGGTCCCGCCGATATGATCATGTGGGGATTCGACTTCAGTGGACGACCGCCGAGAGGAAGGACTAGAGGACTCCGGTGATGCACTTCCGCTTGAAGAGGTAACCATCTCGCTGCCCCCCTCACCCTCACCTTCACTCTCACTCTCCGTCTCATCGCCCTCATCCTCATTAGAATACTCATCGCTCGATATCTCGTCCGATTCCTCCTCTTCATCGTCATCGTCATCATCCTCAGCAAAGACATCCTCCGCATGGCCTTTGATCAACTGTCCGAACTGCAACTCTCCAATCACGTTATCAGCAAGTATCTGGGTAGCCTGTTCCTCCTCGATCGACGCGCCAACTTGCCGTTGGAACCGTTTCCGTATTTTCGCTTCATAAGCCACCTTGAGCTTGTAGTGATACAACGTCACGTCGTCAATTTCTTTCAGAATCTCCTCGCGGTCCTTACCCGAATGGGGAAGGATGAACTCGAGACTGATTCGTTCCTGACCTCCTCCGAGTCCCTCTCGGATGAAAGTGAGGAAAAGTTCAATCCATTTCCTAAGACCATCGAATAATCCTTCGCCCTTCGAATGGACTTTATGCACAAAACTGTAGAACGCTTGCTCGTGACGTGCAACGAGGTCAATGAAAAGCTGAACAGTCTGCGATGGATCTTCTTGGCTAACTATAATCCCCAAAGGGAAGCAGTTAGCCGGGGTTGACATGTGGAAAAAGGAAGCTATCGAATCACTTACTCTCTTCTCCCTTCTCAACCGTCCGTATCAAATCATTGATGAAGTTTTGCAGATCGCCAATAGAATCGGCAATACTAGCTGCCTTGTACACCTGCGCAAGGGGCGAGTAAAAGATCGTGATGATATCCCTCAAAAGCTCCGACGTCGTTCCCTATGAAAGAAGCGGCTCAACACATCAAAAGCAATCAATCATAGGGGAATCAGCCTCACCTCAAACACCAACTCGATTAACTGCTCCCTATCCCTCAACCTCGCATAGAGCCGAATTAACACACCTAGATCTTCATACAACCAACCATCTTCATCCTCTGGTCCTTCGTCCTCATCCGAATCGTCCCGTTCCTCAAGCTGACGAACGTACACCGCGTGAGCCTTCGCGCTGCGCGCCACGCGATGCCACTGTAGACGGTTCAAAGTTGGCTCTTCGGGCGAACGAAGTATAACCGTTAAAAGATTACAATTCTCTTCGGCTGAAATCCATTCAATGTTCAGAATAAAAGAACGCATCGTTGAAAGACTCTCTCACCAGCATCCGCTTTATAAACATCCTGGATCTCCTTCGGCGCATACACAAAATTTCTTACTTTCTCGCATAGAATAGGATCTTCCACCTTATCCTTCACTGCTTGTATCTCCTCTTCTAGCTCCTTGACCTCCTCTGTCATGGAGCTCGTGAACATCCTAGGACACAAAAGTACATCAACTACAACGGAATACTTGCCGTCAGCAGGGAAGTCGGACCGCTCACCTTTGTAGCAAACTCTTCCCTCCAAAAGGCGTTGCCATGAACAGATCCATGACACCTTCATATAAAACCCAACATCAGAGCGCCAGAATAAGAATGAGAACAAAAAGCAAGCTTAAACAAAAACGACTTCCCAACACAACAAGGGACCAAACATACCTCGAATCATAACCACAGGATTGCTAATCTTTAAAACTCCCTTCATCATAAAATAAGGCATCAACCCATGTATCCGTTTCAGCCCCGCAAGACTCTCGGATGCCGTATCAGATGCAACAAAGTGGTGAAAGATCGTCGACGCTAGCCTAGAACAAATGCCGAGCGTATCATATACCAAAAAATAAGAAACCGAATCTCATGAGAACGTGAAGAGAGAAGGGGGAGGGGAGGGGGGGACCTACGATATTCTTCCCCATTCTAGGACAGCTCTGTAACGAGGAGGTAAATCTTCCGCATTCTCTACCTCCCTCACCGTCGCAAACACCTCCGAAAGACCATCTGAACCGGATTATATTAGCAAAGTGCCATAAAAAGATAAACATTCCAAACTCACCTGGTCCCATAAGGTCCCCCTTAGCATCCCTAACGCCGCCTCTAACCCTCTCGACTCTCTCCTTAACTTCCTCCTCAAACACTTTCTTCCCAACCTCCCGGGCTCTATCCAACTCCTCCCTCCTTCTCGCATCCACTTTCTCTTCCTCACTCAAATTCGTGGGATCCATCGTGAGGAACGCTCTAAGGACAGGCGAAGATGAGATGGTAGGATTGGGATGAGAGAGAAGGGTGTGGAGGTACGAGCGGAGGGTTAGGCGATTTCGTTCACGTTGGAGTGGGGTTGTGGAGGGAGTTAGAGGTGAAGTGAGCGAGTCCTGAGAGGCTGAAGCGTTTTCGCGGAGGTTAGGATAAGATTTCGCGTTACGGAGGGCGTTGTTAACAGGGTTGTTGTTAGTCGTCACGCCTGATGTCGTGCTCGAACGATCTTTTGCGGGAGGGGAAGGCAAGTCCACTCCTGGGTGATGCTTACTGAGCTTTGATTCAATGAACCATCCGGAACAAAAACAGGAGATTAAGGGGGGGAAACATATGAGCGTTTGATGGGAGAGAGGTAGTTGAAGCTTTACCTCTTCTGCAAAGGTCCGGAAATCACCATACCGCCTCGAGACATGAATATCATCGAATCCACTCCTCCGCGTCCGTATGATGAATTCCTGAAATCATGAAATCGAAAGATAATTTCAATCTTCTTTTTTTTTTTTGAAAAAAAAAGAAACGCTGCTCACATCATGACTCTTCTTTCTGACATGTCTTTTCTCAACAACGCTCCTCACACACACGATATTCACCTCGAAAATCTTTGCCCCCTTTCCCCTTTTCTTTTCATACCTCTTCCTCATCCTCCTCTCGAGTCTTTCCAAATCCCCTTGAGTCAATCGAACCACCTCTTCCTTCTCCCAAAGTCTCATCGCTGCTCCAAGCAACAAACACATATACTTTTCCAACTTACCCAACATCTTCTCCTTTCCTTCCTTCTCTTCATCCGGCCCGCCCCCCCCGCCACCACCACTACCGGAGAACCGTTCAATGAGTTCACGTTCGGTTGGGTATAGGTAAAGGTCGGAGGAGAGGGAGAAGTTTCGAGAGAGGAGCGAGTCGAGAAAAGGTTGAAGTTTATTTGGGAAGAAATCTTTAGGAGCTGCGGAGAGGAATGGGAATGTAAGGACGAATTGACGGAACATGAAACGGAGGAAGGGGATATCTCGAAGTGTTTGTATATGCGGTTGTCCTTGAAGAGATTGGGAGGGGCCAGAGGAAGAGGAAGAAAGAAAGAAATCTTTGGGTAAAGGTTTGAATGGAGGTCCGAAAAGGGAGAGGGTGGAGATGTTTGGAGGGAGGGACGTAGTGAATGAAGTGATGTAATCTAGCTCTTGGTTGAACTCGAGTGTGAGGAGGGCTTTTTTCAGGTAATGAGCTCGTAGCGGAGTTAACTCTGTCTTTTCAACAGCGAACTCGGTTGGTTCTTCGTGAATATGGGTGAGTTCGTTGTCATGAGTGTGCGGATGACCATCATCGATGAGAGACCCATTGGTCATGTTTAGACTTTGCTCTTCGCTGAGAGAAGATGCTTCATGTTCAGGTCTCGTGAGAATAGTGTAGGACTTTGAAGAAAGAGCGCAGAGGGGAGCATCACGAGTGTTAGCGTCATCGAAATGTGTGGTCGTCACAACACCACGAGAATCCTCGAATAGTTCACTATCATCGATCGGTAATCTAGAAACATCCTCACTGACACTGGGAGTAGGATACTCCGTGGGAGTGGGGGGTGGAGGCCGAGTAGGTCGACGAGGTCGTGTTGACACTG
The DNA here is from genome assembly GCF_015039405.1 of Cantharellus anzutake. Classification (NCBI taxonomy): domain Eukaryota; kingdom Fungi; phylum Basidiomycota; class Agaricomycetes; order Cantharellales; family Hydnaceae; genus Cantharellus; species Cantharellus anzutake. Next base: position 133,436 of record NW_024067135.1, on the reverse strand, counting down.
TAGTTCCAGAAGATATGGTCGTCATTGAACCGCTCCTAATAGCAGTACCACTCATAGGAACATCATCAGCCATAATTACGCCCCGGGACGCAAACGTAACTTCAACTAGTCAGAGCACAGTTAAACGTCGTAGCGCCCGATCTAGATTCCTAGGTTCCTTGACACGAAAGCAAGCTACAGGTTTCGGCGCAAATAGTGGTAAAGTCTCAAAATACGGAGCGTGGGAAACCGAAGCTTTCCGGTTCGCGCGGCGCCGGTTAGTATTATTTTTGTGGTGATTGTCGTCATAGGCAGATAGTACAAGGGGGGACAATGACGTATGGGGTTGACTGCGTGATTGGGGGACCCCCGAACACTCTGCGATAGTATGGGTATATACAGGCCAACAACATCCCCCTTTGCGAGCGAACGAGGTATCCTCGGTTTCCCCTTGAAGGGAGAACGGGATCGCAGACCCAACAACGATCTCACAAATGCTCGCCATCTCATGGACCCAGGGTTGTGGCTCCCAACTCACTAGACTCAACTTGTCCCGGAAGGCCCCATAGCTGGCAACGCCACAAGAGATGCACATGCACAGTTGCCGAATTATTGCACAAGTCGGGCCCATGATCTCAAGTCCACTGCGCATCGGTGCCTTTTTCATCGAGACTTTCCTTGTACGAACGGGGCTTCTGAATAGCGTCACGTTTTCCGATCCCAACGTTCATCCCGATCATAAAGTCTGCCTTCCTCAACGGATCTCTCTTGTACCAACACGCCAACCTGGGCTGTGCTCAGATCAAGGGTGTTTTCCACGGGCCGGAAATCAATTTTTCAGGGGTGGAAAACGCTAGAACAAAAGACGAAAAATGTACAGGACAGGCACGCGCTGACCTATGACGTCATGTCACCACACGCCTTTCTCTTTCCTTCTTTCTTTTCCCTTCTCCCCCCTCGACAGGTTCGCCAGAGGTATTTAAGAATATCAGTTCAGTGGCTTGTATATCCCTGTTGAGACGGCGACGACGCTCCAGTCGTAAGGGACTCGAAGGCTGTTCGGGTCAATTTGGATACCCACCCGGTGTCAAGATCAGGCGTCAATCGAAAAAGAGTTTTAAGCTTTCCGAACCAGGACTCAACTCCACCCTATCCGACCGAGGCCGAATCGAAGTTTGACCGTTTGACTCGATCAGTCACTCTCTAATCTGAGTGAGGCCACAACGTTTTGCCTTTCTCTCCCTAGCACACTCCATCTAGGGAAATATCTACATCGACCTTGGCTCGATGAAGGACTTGACCTCGATCTTTGCACTTTCGTCTCACCGCTTGCCGGTCTATAAGCATGGGTGAGATTTCCCCAATGTCCCTCTTCCGTTGGTGGCGAAGGGACAAATTTTATCCAACATACCGTAGCGGGGTGGCCTCGGCTGAGTCCAGGGAACATTATCCGCACATGTTTCATATGAGATTCATGGTTCCCATACACACGGGTGTCAACGTTCGTCGGGTCTTGTCACCGTACGGGTGACAGCTGGCATCACATTCGATCTCTCGTTCTCTCTGTACAAAGCTTTCTATCTCTGGTCCCTTTTCGATTATCTGCATCCTGGAATTTCCCTTGCAGCCTCAGCAAGTGGGCGGTGGCTCATCCTGCATCGCCAAGGTGGAGGCCGTTCATACGACTTATGATAATCCTCTTGTCAAGTTAGCTCTATTGTCGAGGCCGGAAGAGGAAACAAGAGCTTGGTCGCCATACTTGGCCGAATCCAGATTGGCCATGAGGGGAAATGGCCTTCATTCCATGGTTCTGGACTTTGCTCTTCTGAACTTTGCGGTGTGGCTTTTCCCCAATATAAATATAACAGAATCGTTGGGTGATTTTCGCCCTTGTCCGCGCAGGGAACTTCAATCCCTGGACTTTCCACTCTCACCGAGAAGAGTAGTACCTTTATAGTAGTTGCGACACGAAAACCTTCTGATCGGACTTGGGCTCTAAATCTCTCCCCATCGGATTACTCTATTGTGATCCAATGTGTTCTGTACGTGTACTGCTAAAAGTTGTCACAACTTTTTCTTCCCGACGATCGTCGATCGTGGACTTGAAGATCGACAGAAGTCTTAAAGAACGCGGCAGATCCCGATGATCTTCACGAACTTGGATTTTTGCTCTCTTTCTCTTGGATTGGTAGTTGTACTGAGCTGATCCGCGCTTAGTGAGTCGTTAATGGTGTCAAACAAGCGTTTTGAAGGTATTTTGATGATGACGTGGCGGGATGTATGTTCGATCGGAACATATAATTCACTGATCAAGGTTGGGGCGCTTGATTTAATTCAGTTTAAATCTAGGCGCCGCATTCATTCATTTTCACATTCAACTTGTTGGAACCCAGATCCCCAAGCCCAATTTGCTCCGTAACTGCGGATTCGGATGCAAAAATTAAATATGGATAAGGTATCCAACTCACCGATTGGATCGCCCAAAGTTATTGAAATATTCCGGATATATCTCGGATCGCTCCACACAGCCTCGATTCGTGCAGTAAGCCGATCCCGGCCCACTTGAGATGGCTTCCTTGTGGTGAGGGTTGAAACCCAACTTTGCTCTACTCCTCTTCGTTCATCTGCCACAGAGGGTCCACACACACCATCCAACAAGCTATCATCCTCTTCTCCTTCTCGCCACCCCATCACTACCTTCTACTTACACCTTTGTCCTACTGTTCCGAATGAGAGGCCTTACGCTTATCTTCATTTCTCTTTCTGGAGATAGGGTCTAATCCTTCTAGGCCATACCATCAAGTAGTATTATCCGAATCAACCAAAAATAATCATCTTCATCTTTCTCAAAGTTCGGGTATCTCCCCACCGTCCTCCCTTCCCTAACTTCCCTTCACGCAAACACACAGGCGGTTCACTCAATTTCTCTTGCCACTTTCCGCATTCTAACTTTTTCTCATATCGACAGAGTGAACCCAAACTCCGTTTGGATTCAACCGATTTGCTTACATTGCTTACCCAAAAGACCGGATTTCTCATTCGTCCTTTTTATTGTTCCCTGCACTTCCACTTGCCACTTTCCACTTTCCACACCTTCGCTCCTCTCCCCACACAATCATACAATGTCACGATTAACAAGGGAGACTACGACTTTATCTCGTTCTTCTCCTTCCAGTCCTTCCACGAACGCCAACGCTGGGTCTGGCTTTGGAACTGGGTCTGGTTCGGTGACCGGGATGTCCACTGGTCGAAATCGAAATCGTACTGATGATGGGAGACGAATGCCACGTCCGCGCTCGGCGAGGGAGAGCGAAAATGCAGTGGTAGAGGTTAGTCATGGTGCTGGTTCGCCACCCTCTCCAGTCGTGCCGTCACCAGTGTCGGCAGGTTCGGGTTCCGCGGTGGGACTTGGGCCGCAGCAGGATGAAACGAGAGAAAGAGATAGGCGGCGAGCCCTGCAAATGCAGGAGAGCTCAAGGAGTCGGGGCGTTCAAATCCGATCTCAAGGTTCGTTACCGATCTCTTGCTCTCAGTCCGCTCTGCAATTTTTGTTGGTTTCTTGTCCTTATATCCCTCTCCCATCCCTGAACGCACATCCCTATCTCAATTCGTTATTATTCATCTTGTTTGGAAACCCATATATTATACACATATATATACATTTCATTAATTCTTTCCATTTTTTCGATTCCTTTCTTCTTTCATTTTCCGATTTTGTTGCGGCGTTTGTCACACTTATCAGTCGCTCGCACGCATGCGGGATGACTTGATTGCATACGTGGACGACAGGGATGGACAGGGATGGGATAGATGGATGAGGATGGCTGCATCGACATCGTCGTCGTCTCCCTCATCACCATCGTGTTCTGGGTCCGGATCGCTCTCCCACTTGAAACAATTCTAACCCTTCTTCGATCCCTGGTCTCCTCCGTTCCCTTATGGTTCTCATCTCCTATACATTATGCTAATACCATTTTGTGCATCAAGTAGAATCCACAACACTCATCCCCGATCCATCTTCAAATTCCTCTTTGTCATCGTCGTCAGCCCCATATATAACCCATCACCGCTCTCACCACAAACATCGTCACCCTCATCAGACCGAACAACAGGGCAAGAAAGACGCCGAATTAACCTACTCCTCGACAGTGCCCCATCATCCCCGTACTCAGACTCGCAAACTTCGATTCGACCTTAACGAAATGGTTTTTTCACTATTACGATGCTCCGCTTGCGAGAACGTTTTTGATCATCCGACGACGCTCATATGTGGTCATACTGTCTGTTCCAAGCACGTTATGCTTTCAGTATCCACCCCTCATTCATATCCTCCTTCACCTGTACCTTCTGCTTTTCCTGCTTCATTACCCCCTTCCCCGCATATTCCATCCTCACCCCGGACACCCTCAACGCCTTCTACTCCGTCGCATTCACATGCACATCTCTTCCCCTCATGCCCCATACCCACCTGTTACCTTCCTTCGGGAGGGGGGCGTACCCTCCGAAAACGACGCGCACACTTACCAGATCCCGAAGAAAACCTTGACGATCCTGACCAGGCGCCGATCTTGACGTACATTCCTCCTCCCCTCGTATATTCTGAACAGCAGCATCCTCCCTCAAATTCTGGCTCACCAGCTGCTTCCACAGCGACGTTGGGATGGAATGGGAGGAATAGGTCCGAGACTGGTGGTAGTAGGGATGGCAGTGATACTGAGAGTGCGAGTGGGATGATGATACCTCCCCCTCCCACCGCGGTGGTCAAAGTTTCACATCCCAAGATGGATGTGACGCTTAGTAAAGTCATCGAGATTGTTGGGAGGTTCGTGGATCTTACTGGCGCAGGTGGTAATGGCAAGTTGAAATTTTCGGATTCGAAGCTCAAGTCGAAGGCCAAGTTGAAATCAAAGTCGGGATCCGGCGGCGAATCGCCTTCCGGTTCCGGCGTTGGTTCTGGCTCTGGTTCAAGCACTGCTTCGTCCGGTAGAGAAACTGATTCCAAACAGGGTACACCTGGAGGTTCTAGTAGCTCAGGAATGACAGATCAGCAGCGTATTTCTCAATCATCTTCGCCTTCTAATTCGAACTCTGTTTCTGCTGCGCATACATCCTCATCTTCGTCCACTTCCGGCTCATCCTCATCGTCGAAAACCCCAACTCCGGGTCCAACGCGTCATACGACTCAGCAACCTCGAACGCCACAACCACGTCAGCGTCAAAGTCCTCGACCCAGAAGTTCGTTCGATTCGTTGCATTCGGTTGCTTCCGAGTCTACGAGTAGTGGCTCGGCTGGAACCATCTCAGAGGAAGAAGGGACTATACTTTCTCATCCTTCTTCGAGGGCTCATTCACCCGTGTCGGGAGTGGAAGGGTTGGAGTCTCCACTGGCTTCGGTCTTCACACTGGGTGACGATATGGAGACGGATGTTGAGGTGGATACTGATATGGAGATGGGGACCGGGACGGGTACCACCGGTTCAGCTTCGGGCGTGAGATCGGGGTCAGGGAGGAGGTTTATGAGCGTACCGTTGGAATCGACTACGCTGAGGTCTCATCGTCCTTCGTCACCTTCATCTTCCAACGTGAGGGGCAGTCGCAGCTCCCACGCTCGAAGCCGGAGTGGAACTGGTGCCAGTCATCAGCAGAGGAGGTCTAGTTACGAGGTGGGCGGAAGTGGCGGTGGAAGCGGACATGGACATACAAGTAGGAATCTGGGGATGGGCAATCTGAGTGGCAGCTCACTTAGGAGGATTAGGAGACTTGGTAGTAGGCTGAGCATGAGGGAGGGCGATATTTTGGAGAGTGTAAGCGGTGAGGATGCAAGTGGGGCAATTGGGGCAGCGGGATTGTTCTCGTCTGACAACGAGTTGGACTTTGGAGACGGCGCATCCTTCAAAGGGTCAGCTGGATCTATCGGTTCGAACGATGCGATCATCATTACGAACGAACATCCCCATGCAGCGAAACGTCAACGTGTTGGATCGACTTCGTCTTCTACTTCTTCCGTTTTCGTCGGCGAGCAACAAGTGGATGCTCCTAGTCTTTCGCGCAAATCTTCCGATCGTAGGCATCATCCTTCTCGTTCGCCCAGTATTTCGCCCACTACGTCTCCAAAGGCTTTCAAGACGAAGATGATCGGCCCTACAACTTCCAACCTCGTTACGACCTCTCCTACAACTCCAAACTTCCAATACGAAGATGAAGATAGCGCGGCTATGAAGGAAAGACGAGAGAAAGACCTCGTTGCGCTTCGGCATCGTCAGGAACAAGTAGAGAGGGAGCTCTCGGCTTTGGCGTTGAGCATCAATATGAGGGAGGAACTCGTCAAAGCTCTTGTGAGCGAGCTGACGTGTGAGATCTGCTATTCATTGTTTTTCGATCCAGTTACGACACCCTGTCAACACGTACGTGTTTTCGTTGGAGTGGCGGATAAACTATGGATCACTGATGATTCCTTTCTTTTATCTCGATTGGGTTTACCTTCCCGCTTTTGGTGATGGGTCACCGGAATTGTGGGGATTCTATTGCTGGGAACTGCCTTGGGTGTCTCCGGGGACTTTGCTCGTGCTCTCCCTTTCTCGGTGATGAAATCGGACATGACTCCGCTGATGCTTGGGTCTGCTCGATCTACGCTTCACTTCCATCTTCCGACATGTGTGGGACCTAATTAGACTTTTTGCTCCAAATGTCTCTTGCGTGCGCTGGACCACAGTGGATTGTGCCCTCTTTGTCGGGATGAGCTTCCTGGATATGCGTTCCATCATAACCACCCCAGCAATACGATTCTTGATAATCTCAGTACGTCACAGTATTTTTGTGTTTCTCATCTTGTCATTCACCCAATGTTGCAATCATTTATGATAGTTATGACGCTGCTTCCGGAACAGTACGAACAACGCAAACAAGCCTATTTAGCCGATGAATCCCTCGCGTTAGGCACCAATGGAGTCTCAGTCCCTATATTCCCCTGTGCTCTCGCATTTCCCGGCATGCCCATATCTCTCAATATCTTCGAACCGCGATACCGTCTTATGATTCGCCGCTGTCTTGAGAACGGGACGCATTCGTTTGGCATGACTATGCTTCCTAATCCGAATACGGGTGAGGAAGTTATGTATGGGACGATGTTGGAGATGAAGAGCGTTAGGATGCTACCGGATGGGAGGAGTGCCATCGAGACAGTTGGCTCGTATCGGTTTAAGATCAAGGAGAGGGCCTGGATGGATGGGTATATCATCGCTCGTATTGAACGGTACGTGGGTTTTAGAAGGGTGAAAATTCGTGGGGACCAGTAATGTTAATCATTGGTTCTTGTTCCTCTTTCTTTTCTTTTGTTCTCGATTATCTATAGGGTCGATGATTACACCCCGGAGATGGAAGCGATGATCGACAGAATGCCCATGTCTTCGTCTCAAGGGCAATCCACTCCGATCAGTACAAGTCCAGGTTCTAACACGATTCTCCTCCCTGTAACTCCAGCTGTGATCACGATGAATCGTAATCGTCGATTGAGTAGTTCTCGTTCAGAGAACCTCTCTCTCACCCAAGTTGGAGTGACCGATCCACATCAGCAACAACGCTATCCAGGTCTATCCCAACAGCACTCTTACTTCGATTATCACCACCACCAACAACAACATGGTCAGGCTCAGTTCCGTCATCCTATTCAAGCGATTTCGATGCCATCGAGTGAAGAACTTGTGGCTGTTTGTCATGCGTTCATCGAAAGGATGAAGAAACGTGTTGCGCCGTGGGTGATTCAGAGGATGAATGAGACCTACGGACCAGTACCAGACGATCCAGCGAAGTTGAGTTTTTGGATGGCTTTGGTGAGTTTTTTTTTTTCCCTCTTGTTTATCTGTGCTCTTGGTCTCGTGCGCCCGGAATGGCCGCGACAGAAGCTGACCTCCTTTTACCAAATCTGATAAGGTTCTCCCGGTCGACGATTACGATAAGGTCAAACTTCTTCCATTAAGGTCTCCTCGTCTCCGGCTTCGGCTGATCGTGCATTGGATCGAAGCAATGGAATCACAACATTGGTGGTCTAATAGTGGGTGCGTCATCATGTAAAGGCGTTTTCTCCCCCTTCCCCCCTCCCCCTTTTTACCCGCTGTTTCCGTGTAGTTTCCCACGGCTTTTTTTCTATTCATTCTTTGAAAAACTCCCCCGCTCTTATCTATGTTGCGTTTGAAACGGCACATGATAGGTTTGGTTGTTGTTTTGCCTGTATCCTTTTTGTGACCAGTTCGAGTGTCCGTATTTGCCAGCCACTCTCGCCCCCCTAGCCCCCGTCCCTCCGTCCCTTGTTCTGATCCCCCTTCATTAACCCCTGCTTTCTTCTTTCTACAACCTTACAAAATGCTACGCTGGGTTGCCAAAAACCTTGTCGAGGCAAAATTTTTGTAGTTGACTTTCTCCCCATCCTTCACTTCCTCTTCTCTTCTTTTCACCCTTCTCCTTATACATCGCATCTATACTTGATCCCTTGATATCCAAAAATCAAGGCCGCTCCACCTCTTTGACTACCGTTCGCACCCCTAGTTACTTTATGTCCCATCCCCCCCTTTCTTTTCTTCACTTCTGGTCCTTGTTCATCGTGTATCGTTATCCATATACAGTACTCCTTTTCTTCCTTCCACATACACACCTCCTTACAATGACATACCATTACAAGTTTCAAACCCCTTCGCCTTTCGCCTTACTCCCCCTATTTCGCCATCCATACCACCGCTTCTCCCTTTCCCTTTCTCCGATTCATTTTTCTCGCATATCAAATTCCACGCATCTTCTTTCTTTTCCCTTCACATACACCTTTCACTGCTTCCATTTTTCGTATGCGTAAACTTTTCTGGGTACCAGTACCAATGATTATCTTCTCTTTTTTTTAACACGTCTCGTCTTAGGTGTCTCTTCCTGGGGCTGATGGCGGCAAAGGTGATATTTGATTGGGTGCTGTTTGGTTTTCTGTCTCAGTTTTGAGTGTGACATCCATTCAATGCAGAACATCAAAATACGAGATGATTCGTGAGGATGGGGGAAGCATGGCGATGCTCATGCACTGGTGTAGCTGGAAGCTTTCCCAGGGATGGAAAAGCGTTGGTCGGAATTCGGGCGGATCAGTCATGCATGTCCTCCAATCTCGAACCCGATTAAATGATATTTCATCAAATGCCGAACTCGTAAATGCGATTTTCCAGCACGTTCGCAACCGAGCTTGTCACTGTAGTGTCGTAGCGGTGGTCATGGCCCATGTCTTCAAGCTTGCACGAAGAAATAAAAAAAATCGTCATCTAAGGGAAGTTCCAGTAGCGCAACATGAGGGGAATCAACAAGGGGATGAATGGGAAGAATGCGATCATTTATATAACGGCAATGAACTTGCGACGAGCATGCTACCAGGATGGCCGAAAAATCATCCTCAGTAATGGGTCTTGCAAATTTGCGCTACAAAACGAACTCCCGCCATCAGCTCTCCAAATGCAAATTCACTGCCGACTCCCGGCCTCTTTTGTAATTCCCGGGGTGTAAAACCTCTCCTCTGTATACATCCCCGAAAAGTAAATCATTTCCCTCAGCTGAGGGACACGCCTGCCAAACTTGTACAGTATCCCGCACGAGCTGAACATCACTCTTCCGTAAACGGGCGACATGCACGGGCAAATACCTTTTCCCTATGGATGTTTGGACTAGAGTGGTTGCGCTTCGCGCCTCGCCGGACTGCCCACTTTGTTGGTTGAGCAACACATGATGGCGCGCCGGTACGCATATCATGCCCATATCGGTTAGCCGATATGATACCCCTTCCCCATGTGCTGCGTGTCTCACTGTTGACTGCGTTCCGCATGTAGCGCTTGCGCGTATCTCATTCCCTTATTATTCTTATCTGATATCTGATATTACCTTTGTTAATGCGCCCACTGAGATGTCGGATACCGTCTATTAGTTGGGTATCCGCATCTGCAGGCTTCGCCCTTAAATACATGCGTGAGTGGCAACAGTGATACATGAAAGACAAAGGAAATAAGCACTAAATATTGACCCGTTTGACCACCTTCATCCCCGTGAGAACCAATTCAATCGTGGGGTATGCATGTCCCCGAAACGGGCTCTCGGCCAAAGCCGGGCCAGCCGTTTCATTCACAAACTGTGAATGTCGTTGTAGGTAAGGCATGTTGATCAACATCCTCAACATCAGGATAACTGTATGTTGCACTACAGACCCATCCTCTATTCTTTGGGTGTTCTACTTCCTATTTATTGCCATAAGTGGCATATTTGGTAAGCTTGAAATCCATCGTTGGCATCATTCCCAGCCCTGCACCTAACAGAATGCACTATGTTCACCTCCAATCTCATTATAGATATCATTAAAAAGGACCACTTTTTGTATTTAACTGAAATCCACTATGTTGCTAGTGCACCACAGTTAACAACAGGGATCCCCCCAATCAACCCAGCCCTCTGAGTACACTGTCTACATAGAGTAACGGTTTCTCCAGGCTGTTCTGTATATTCTGTGTGAGGATTTGGGGCTTGTCCGTGGAGACACCTGCAGAGGGCCAGAGGTTGCACCTAGCACTGCTGGTACTCATGGTTGTTTGGTTTGTCTGGGCCACCCACCACAAAAACCGATCCCCTGCTCCGATTCCGTGCCATACATCGACAGCTATACACCTTCCTAGGCCCCCATCAAAATATTTTACCCAAATGGTCGCACTGACATGCAATTCCCCTCCCTGCTTGCTTGCACACCGACCCTCAGATCTCGCTGTCTGCGCTCATACACCCTAAAACGCTCTGTGTGTCATCTTTTGTTATTGAACGGGTGCAAAAGATCTCAGCGAGCAGAATTGTTGGGTGTTTGCCATGATCCTCTACACCCTCATATTACACGCTATCCTCTTGTCCAATCTGTATCAGTGGGACCATATTCATATCCACTGTCCAGCAACCACGCACCCCTCAATCGGCGCTAAAGCGATGTCAGAAACGGTACAGTTGGGCTGGGACTTCGACCCGATGTGTGCCCTCACCACTGCCTGCTGCTGAATATCCAATACCCAAAGACCTTTATAAGACCAGTGCCTGTGCTATACATATATTCCTCAGTGCTGAGCGAGCACCAGTAATCGCCCTTCTTCGCTGAAAATCGCCCCATTTGGTGTCCATTCCTATTGGTATGTACTACAGCTACACACATGAATATGCAGCTGAGTGCATGTCTCTCTTACAGGTCGGCTACCGGTGTCAGAGACCAGATTTAAGACGAAAGAATGTCTCCGTAACGGAGGGCTTTGGCCTCAGCGACTTCTGCCAGGAGCGCTGTGCCTAGTGACACGTCCGTGCCCTAACTTACTGACTGGCGCTTAGAACCTAGTGGGGGTAACTCTAGTTGATTTATCTGCTGGGGCGTAACCTATGTACAAGTAGTGTATATATATGGTTACAGCGGAGACGGTTCCGCAATTGGCGGAGCCGGACGGAGCGGAGCTAACGGGGTTAAGACATTAGCCGACTGAATATTACCGACGAGTCGGTTCGCGGGGTTAGCGGAAAGGCAGGCGTTAACCCAGAAACGGAAAGGAGGGATAAGCCCGAAGGTGGACTCTGCAGGGCAGGCGAGTCTATTGCCCAGCGGAGGCGGGAGTGCACTAGCGGACGTCGGAGCTGTCCGGAAGTCTTTGGGGCTCCGTACTTAGGGAGGTGTAGGTAATAAATTGAAATGAGGGGGTGGTGACCATCGAGGGGTACCGGGAGGTTTGCGGAATACGGGGGCTCCGAGGCTGGTGAGGGGAAAGCGGAGTTAGAACGGAAGGGTCGGAGAGCCCGGAAGTCGATGACCGGGAATGGATATGACAACCGGCGTAACTTGGCCGATATACCCACACTTGTTGGGGGAGACCTATCCCGTTCTGCTCCTTTGACCTGAACCCATTAGTTTCTTTAGCAGCTACTCCCATGCTGAGGCATAAGCCTGTAATTCCACCCCTTACTACTTCGCCTGTGAAAAAATATCAGCCATATAATTTAAAAAGACCTAAAAAATATGCTGATTTCCTTGGCCCCCAATCCGCACCTGAATCTGAACCCTCAATGTCCAAAAAGAAAGGACATAAGCATGTCCCAGCCACTGAAGTCCCTATTTCCCAGCTGTCACGACACATTGAGATAGCAAATGCCAGCAGCACCATGATGATGCAACGCTGGGGGCCTGGCATTGAGCCTACACATTGGTGGCAGGTGCCAAATCGCCACGATCAAGCAATGTCAGTGGATGCCAGCAATGTTTTGACTCCCCCTTCAATGCCAGCTCTAAAAAAGGAATCACCAATATGGGAAGCATCCCCTCAGGGTTGGCTGGAAAATATCGCAGAGCCCACTCCTTCGGGCCCAGACACTGCTCTGTCCCCTACACTGTTGCGGTCAGCTTCCCAAAAGCGGGCCAAGAGAGCATTATGAAATCTGCAAAAGCAAGTTGCATGGCTCCATTGGCACTGCGATGTAATACACAAAGCGGTGGAAATCTATCTAGGTCTAGAGGCGAAGAAGGCAGGATGCATGCCCCTTGCCACCCCCAGTGAGACATTGTATGATAGAAATGGAAAACTGCAAACACCAGCAGCATCGCTGTGCTCCCACTGCAATACATCTTTCCAGTTTCATTCACTCATTGTCAGGGACGCGTCCGGGGTCGAGAGGGCCCGGGGGTAATGTCCGGCACTGAGGCCGTCGCGGGGTGTGGAGCGGGCATGCGTACTGGCGGGCCCGATCCGGGACAGTGGCCCCTGGCCACTCAGACTGAAGTGGAGAATGTGTTATTATTATTAGAGGGGAAAACTATACTACTTACCTGAAGTGGAGAATGTGAGAAGAAGGTTACTTCTTCGGTTCCCACTTCAGGTACATTTATGTACATGCGGCTTGAGTCACATGACGGGTGCCACGTCATCCTCGGGGGCAGCCGCAGGCATCTGGGTGTCCCCGTGGGGGATCCCGAGAGCGTCCGCTGCATGCGCGCGTGCTGGGCACAGCGGGAAGCCGTCCGGGGTGTGTGGGCCGGATGGGTCAATAGTACATCGATACAAAGGAAGGTGGTCCGTGTAGATAGAAAGAAATAAACAGGAAGAGGAAGATGAGAAGAATGAAATAAAGAAGGGAGAAAGAAGAGGGAGGAAGGAGGAGGGAGGGGGATAGACAGCGGGGAGCGAGTGTGGTGTGGCCGGGTGGGTCCGGGTGGACCCGGGTCAGGCAGGTGTGCCCTGACACTCATGATGATCGCATTCTCAGGTACGTTTGCATTCTGACCTCGCTTAGCAGTGTCCCAATGACCCTGAGCCAGGTGCCATGCAGTGGACGTTCGAATATTGCAAATGTCCGTCCAATACTCTCCCACTTAGCATCATCCAGTCTGGCTACTTTCCAGGGTCACCTGTTGTCACGGCCGTGCATTCCGGCCCGTTAGCCGCCCGTCCCGATGCCGCCTGAGCCCGTTACCGCTATGCGAGCGTGAGCGCAAGCCCCGACCTCAGCCCTATCCTCCCTCAGGACTCCCTGCTCACTTCTCTGCTTGCCCCTAGGCTCCCCTACACTTGGCCGACTCCCCCACTGCTGCACCAACCTCCCCACCCTGAGTCCGCCTCCGGCACCGTGCCCAGCGCGACTCCCCTACCCTGCCCACTTGGCCCCTACAGGGCTGCTATCATCCCCGTGCCCAACTCCGGCCCAACTCCGAGTCCAGTGCCGCTACGATACCATCACCGCTATCGTGGCCCTACGCTCTTTCCTTTATTTATCTGTTATTGTTTGTTTTGACCCTCGGTCATTGCCAGCCGCTATGCGGCCAACCCTGCTCCTTCTTCTTGTTTGCTTCCGGACCCTTCGGCCTCCGGCCCGGGTCCGCTTCCATTCATTTCTTCCTCCTATATATATCCTGTATGTGTTAGACACTGATCCGGGGTCGGCACTGAAGGTTGCCATTGCGGGCCGCTATAGGCCGCGATGGCTGTGATGCCGTGAACAAGGCCCGAGGGTAGGGCATTTGGCCTCAGCGACTCTAAAGGAGCGCTGTGTCCCCTAGTTGTCTCTTGGCCCTCATTTCGGACTCACTGGGGTTGCCTTGTTGGGGTCAGGACTTAGGGGTCATGGTCATATCGATATTAGAGCTAAGGTACAATAAAGTAACATACAGGATATTTTTATAGGAGGAAGAAATGAATGGAAGCGGACCCGGGCCGGAGGCCGAAGGGTCCGGAAGCAAACAAGAATAAGGAGCGGGGTTGGCCGCACAGCGGCCGGCAATGACCGAGGGTCAAAACAAACAATAACAGATAAATAAAGGAAAGAGCGTAGGGCCGCGATAGCGGCGCTGGACTCGGAGTTGGGCCAGAGTCGGGTGCAGGGATGATAGTGGCCCTGTAGGGGCCAAGTGGGCGGGGTAGAGGAGTCACGCTGGGCACGGTGCCGGAGGTGGACTCAGGGTGGGAAGGTTGGTGTGGCTGTGGGGGAGTCGGCCAGGTGCAGGGGAGCCTAGGGGCAAGCGGGGGAGTGAGCAGGGAGTCCTCAGGGAGGATAGGGCTGAGGTCAGGGCTTGCACTCACACTCGTGTAGCGGGAATGGGCTCGGGCGGCATCGGGACGGGCCGGGAACGGGCCGGAATGCACGGCCGTGACAGTATGATACTTTATTGTACCTTAGCTCTAATATTGATTTGACCACGACCCCTAAGTCCTGACCCCAACAAGGCAACCCCAGTGAGTCTGAAATGAGGGCCAAGAGACAGCTAGGGGGCACAGCACTCCCTTTAGAGTTGCTGAGGCCGAATGCCCTACCCTCGGGCCTTGTCATGGCATCATGGCCATTGTGGCCTATAGCGGCCCGCTAACGGCGACCTTCGGTGCCGACCCCGGACCAGTGTCTAACACCTGTAATGCCCCAAGTTGCCTTTCATTTTGACATCCTTTCGCTGTATTCAGCTTTGCATGTGGACTCGTTGTCAGGGACAGCTCTGAAAGCGGCGAGGTCCCTGCACGCGGGACTCGGTGGGACGGATAGCGGCTGTGCATAGCGGCGATCCCATCGCGGGGTGAGCGTCCCCGACCACTTAGGCTGAAGTGGGAAGTTGAGAAGAAGGCTGCTTCTTCTGTTCCCACCCCAGGTGCTATTATATACATGCGGTCAGGGTCACGTGGAGGAGGCCATGTCATCTCCACGCACAGCCGCACCTCCCCGGGTGTCTCCGTGGGAGATCCCGGAGGTGGCCGTTCAGTAGGCAGGAGTGTGCGGCATGTGCGGCGATCAGGGAAACGGGGTTAGGTATGTAGTGGTACATGGAGAAAAGGGAAGTCGACCGTAGAATAGAAATAGAGAGAAAAGGGGAAAAGTGAGGAAGGAGGGATGGGGCTGATAGCGGGGGGTCGCGGAGTAGAACAGTACGGTGCAGGGTCAGGCGGGTGTGCCCTGACATCACCCCCCCCTTAAGTTGCTTCGCCTTGAAGCGGCTGGGCAGTTCTCCTTCTCTCTCCCTGGGGCGTGGGGGTGCGTTCGATGGAACTCCTCAACTAGGTCGGAGGCGTGGGTCAGGTGGTCACGTGTGAGCCATTGGTTTTCCGAGTGTGGCCAGCCTGTATACTTTACCAGGTATCGGAGTTTTCGGCGTAGCCACTTAGAGTCCAGGATTTTCTCGACCTCATACTCCTCTTCTCCATCTACAAGGTCTGGGCCCGGGCGGGGGTCAGCGGGGCGTTCCGCGATTTCATCAGGGTGGTGTGGTCTGATGTTCGTCATGGATACAACTGGGTGGATCCCCCTTTGTCGGGCGGTGAGCCGGAGTTTGACGGCGGCGGGGGAGACGACTTTAACGATCGTGAAGGGGCCGGTCCATTTATGGTCTAGCTTCTTGGTTGGGTGATCGGTTGTGTAATTCTGGGTGCTGAGCCAGACCCGGTCGCCTTCTTGGTACGTAGGGGCCGCCTCGCGGTTCCGGTCGTAGTAGCGGGCCATCTCATCCGCCACATGCTCTAGCACCGCTTTCGCCTCTTCCTGCATCTTCATCATCCTCGACGAGAAGGTGTCAGCAGCTTCCACCTCAGATGTGCATGTGGGCTCTGTCCCCATCCTGGGGTGTTGGCCGGTGTCGAGCTCAAAAGGGGTACGGCGGGTGGAGGAGTGGACGTGGTTGTTATAGGCGAACTCCGCTAGCGGGAGCCAGTCCGCCCAATCATCTTGGCGGTGGTTGACAAATACCCGAAGGTAGGCTTCTGTCATATCCATTCCTGGCCATTGACTTCCGGTCCCTCCGATTCCTCCGTTCCAACTCCGCTCCTCCCTCACTAACCTCGGAGCCCCCGTTATTCCGCAATCCTCTTGGTACCCCTCGATGGTCACCACCCCCCCATTCCAATTTATTACCTACGCCTCCCTAAGTACGGAGCCCCGAAGACTTCCGGACAGCTCCGACGTCCGCTAGCACACCCCCACCTCCGCTGAGCAATACACTCGCCTGCCCTGCAGAGTCCACCTTCGGGCTTATCCCTCCTTTCCGTTTCTGGGTTATCGCCTGCCTTTCCGCTAACCCCGTGAACCGACTCGTCGGTAATATTCAGTCGGCTAATGGTTAAACCCCGTTAGCTCCGCTCCGTTCGGCTCCGCCAATTGCGGAACCGTCTCCGCTGTAACCATATATATATCCCACTTGTACATAGGTTACGCCCCAGCAGAAAAATCAACTAGAGTTACCCCCCCTAGGTTCTAAGTGTCAGTCAGTAAGTTAGGGCACGGACGTGTCACTAGGCACAGCGCTCTTGGTAGAAGTCGCTGAGGCCAAAGCCCTCCGTTACGGAGACATTCCTTCGTCTCGAGTCTGGTCTCTGACAGCTTCCACTTCTTGGTTTACTCGTTCCGTCTGCCTGTCCGTTTGGGGGTGATAAGGGGTCGAAGGGGTGAGCTTGACGCCGAGGAGGTCCGCGAGTTCTTTCGAGAAGCGTGAGACGAAGGCGCTCCCTCTGTCACTGAGGATTTCCTCGGGGAGGCCGTGGTGCTTCCAGACGTGTTCAAGGAAAAGCCATGCGATTCCCGCTGAGTCCACCGTCGTCACCGTTGGGATTGCATGGATGCGTTTGGATAGGCGATCCACTACGACCAGCATGGCATTGTAACCCTTTGACTTGGGGAGTTCTCCGATCATGTCCACCGAGATCACTTGCCAGCGGCGAGCGGGGATCTTGTTTGGGATGAGCTTCCCCACTTTACGGGAGGGGAAGGATTTGACATGGTTACAGGTGTCACATCTGCATATGTACCGCCCGACATACTCTGCCATCCATGGCCACCAGTAGTCGTGGGAGATGAGTTCCAGGGTTTTCCACTGCCCCGGGTGCCCCGTCGCCCGTGCGTCATGGTGCAATTGCACCAAGTCATGGCGGAGTTGCGGGTCTTTCGGCACGTATACTTTTCCTCTATACAGAACCAGCTCTCCTTGCTTCTCCCACTCGTCTGATCTCAGCGTGCCTTCCCCAAGTTCCCGCATCGCCTTCACCACCTTCTCATCCAGGTCCTTTGCCCTGCTAATCCTCTCGAGGATAGTCGTCTCCTCACCCTCCACCAAGACCGCCTCTGCTGCACGGGCTTTGAACCAAGCAGGTTGGAGGAGGGTCAGCCCATCATTGTCGTCCTTGCCTTTCGGGTGGTCTGCATGGCAGGAGAGCGCGTCCGGCTTTCCCATGAGTCTCCCGGGGCGGTGGATGAGGGTAAAGTGGAATTGGGAGAGGAAAAGGGACCACTGTGCTTGGCATCGGTTCAGCCGTTGCGTGGTGCGGAAATATCCTAAGTTGCGGTGGTCAGTGTAGACCTCGACTTTCTCCTCCGCTCCTTGTAGGAAATGCTGCCACTCCTTGAGGGCGTGCACTATTGCGAGCATCTCCTTGTCATACACTTCGTAGTTACGCTCCACATCTGTGAAACCTTTGGACATGAAGGCTACGGGGTGGAACTCTCCGTCCGTCTGGAGCTGGGACAGTACTGCTCCAGTGGCGAAGTTGGAGGCATCGCACTCAAGTTTGAAATGACCTGTATCGGCAGGGAAGGCAAGGACTGGGGCGGAGGTAACGGCGTCTTTAAGGGTGCGGAAAGCGTGGTCCTCGTCTGGTCCCCAGGCCCATGCCTTGGTTTTGCGGGTCAGCACGTGGAGGGGGCGGGCGGTCTCGGAGAAGTCTTTAATAAACCGGCGGTAAAAGTTGACAAACCCCAAGAAGGACTGTACTTCTTTGACTTTGGTTGGGGTTGGCCAGTCGAGAACTCCGTGGACTTTCACGGGATCCATCACGATGCTTCCCTCGGCGATAATGAGGCCGAGGTACTCGATCTGTTTCCGCTCAAACTTACACTTCTCCGGTTTTAAGAAGAGTCTCCGCTTCTGCAGCGTCTCCAGAACTTCTCGGACGACTCTCCGGTGCTCTTCCAGGGTGGCAGTGAAGATCAAAATGTCGTCCATGTAGCAGATGACGACCTCCCGGTCGATGAAGTCCTGGAGGATGTCGTTCATCATTGTTTGGAAGGTCACTGGGGAGTTACACAGGCCAAAGAACATGACGGTGGGCTCGAATAGCCCGCGGTTGGTCGAAAATGCCGCCTTCCACTCGTTGCCGTCCTTGATGCGGACGTTGTTAAATCCCCAACGCAGATCTAGCGCCGAGAAGTATTTGGCATTTCGGAGGCGTGCGAGGACGTCTGAAATGAGAGGGAGGGGGTATGAGTTTTTGACCGTGATCTCGTTGAGCTTCCGGTAATCCTGGACTAGGTGCAACGTTCCATCCTTCTTCTTGACAAAGAAGACTGGGGCTCCCATCGGGGATTTGGACGCCCATATGCGCCCATTCCGCAGGTTCTCGCGCAGGAACTCGTCTAGTTCCTTCTGCTCTGGTTGCAACAGGGGGAAGGTTCTCCCTCTTGGGAGCTTGGCATCTGGCACCAGGTCTATTGCGTGGTCCCAGGGCTTCCGTGGGGGCAGCTGGTCGAAGGCCTCTTTCGAGAATATGTCCCGGAAGTCCTGGTACTGCTCTGGGACCAGTGCCTCAAACGGTGCAGGCTCTGCTTCCGGTTCGCAGGCTTCCTGGGCCATCCGCTGAGACGGAGTCATGGTCGCTCTCAGTTCGTGTCCCCACCCCGGAGGGATGATAGCGGCGTAAATCCCGTCCCCTGGTTCCACTACAGGGTCCTGGTTGGCATGTCCTCGCGTCGACCGACAGGAGGATGGGCAGCGAGACATACTGACCTTTTGCCGCGTCCAGTCTACCTCTGGGTTGTGGTGCAGCAACCACGAATGGCCTATGATGAGGGACTGCTGCCCCAGGTTTGCGACGGTGAAGCGGGCCCGCTCCGTGTGCCATCCGAATGTCAGGAGGGCCTCTAGCTCCTCAGTTATGGCCCCGTTCTCGTTTGGGGTCCCATCAACGTTGCGGACAGGGATGGGTTGGGGGAGCGGGGTTGTCTCGAGCCTGTGCTTTCTGATGAACTCGGGGCTCACGAAGTTCCCAGTGGCTCCTGAGTCTAAGAGGGCTGATACAGAGACGGTAGCAAGGGAGGTCAAGGTGGTTAGCTTTACGGCTAGGTTGAGGGATCTGGGGGGTTGCTTCGACAGCACGTAGATAGCGGGTGGCGGGACCACTACCTCTGGTGCTGCGCTTGGTATCTCTTTGTTCGAGGACGCGGTTTTCCTCTTTTTCTTGGCGATGACTCGGTGGAATTTAGATGTCGGCGCCGACTTAGGTGCCTCACGGTATCTACACAAGTTGGTACTATCGCCTGCAGGTGGCCAGGACACGTCCCTCACCGGTCACCTTCCTGAAAATCCTCTTGGGCCTCTGCTTCCTGCCCTTCTCCCTCTGCCTCTGGTCCGTCTACCAACTGTCTCCTCAGCCCCTCCATGAGCGCTCTGAGATCTTCAGGGTGCATCCGTCTGGCTCGGTGGGTTTTCGGTTGTGGGCAATCCCGCACGATGTGCCCTGGTGTGTTGCAATTGTAACACAGCCCATTTTGCCTCTGGTTGATCCTCGAGTGGTTGAGGTCCATGGGTTGTGGCCCTGCTCCTGCCACGGGGCAGGGTGCGGGGGGCTGAGGTGCGGCGGCAATGGGTGCGGGGCGTGGCTGCGGGAGAGTGGCAGGGAGTGGGGGTCTCGGGGGCAAGAGTGGGGGCCTGGTGGGGGCTAAGCGGGGTTGCGTTGCCTGGAAATGCTGCCACTGGTTGTCAAGGAGGCTGGCCTCGCGTTTCCACTCGGCCCAGGTGGTTGGCATGGGGCGGAGGCGGTAGATGCTTTCGCGGAGCCGGGAGTTGATTGCCTGTTTGAAGCGATCCACTAGCCCCACATCCCCTAGCCGCGAGGCAGGTCCGAGGATCTCGAACTCCTGGATGATCTTATCCACGGAGTCGCTGCCCTGTCGCAGAGTGGCCAGCTTCTGTCTGGCTGTGGCCTTGCAGTTTGGGTCTTGGAACATGGCGTCGAGTTCCGTGTTGAACTCGTCCATGGTGAGTCAGGGGGAGCCCATCGTCAGTAGTGCAATGGTGCGCTGCGTCGCCCACGCCCCTGCAGTCCCTCCCTTCATATAGGACAGGACGAAGAGGATCTGGGAAAGCGGGTTGGGGAATTCCACTGCTCGGACATGGAAGTATATGCCGCATTCGGCCTTGAAGCGGTCAAGGTCTTTGGCTGCTCCAGAGAAGGCAGTGGGGGGGGTGACTTTAGGCAGTTTGGGTCTAGGGGTGGGTGCAGGTGTGGCTGGGGGCTGGTTCTGAGCTTGGCTCTCTACGATGGCCTGGAGCTCGTGGAATCGGGACAGCAGTTCATCGTACTGCTCTTCGGTTCCCACCCCAGGCACTATTATATACATGCGGTCAGGGTCACGTGGAGGAGGCCACGTCATCTCCACGCACAGCCGCACCTCCCTGGGTGTCTCCACGGGAGATCCTGGAGGCGGCCGTTCAGTAGGCAGGATTGTGCGCAGCACGTGTGGCGATCAGGGAAATGGGGTTAGGTATGTAGTGGTACATGGAGAAAAGGGAAGTCGACTGTAGAATAGAAATAGAGAGAAAAGGGGAAAAGTGAGGAAGGAGGGACAGGGCTGATAGCGGGGGTCGCGGAGTAGAACAGTACAGCACAGGGCACGGTGCAGGGTCAGGCGGGTGTGCCCTGACACTCGTACACCCCAATTGCCTCCTTTCATGCCGCTTTGTTTGCCATGTTATGAGAGAACGGTTACAAATTCACCCACTGTCATATCCGTACATACCTGATCCCAACCTGACTTCTGGACCCCATCGTCACCACCTCCGGAGTCCTACCCTACCACTGTCCGTTCTGATATTCACCTTCGGTCCTGACACCACACCACCCCTCACCCCTCATGTGTCAGAGATCTGCATTGCTGTCAGAGACTGGGATATTGTCGGAGTCGGACAAACTGTCAGAAGGCGGATTGGGTTCTGTCTGAGTTGGGGTTGGAGATTGTGGCAGAGGTCTGTTGGAGCGCGTGTGTGGATATGCGGGCGGAAATATGCGGCGCATCCGGAAGCGCTGTTCAAGGTTAGCAGAGTGGGATCGCGGCCTCAGCAACTCAGGTGGAGCGCTGTGCCCTGAGCTTGACGTTTGGGGGAGATCCCGTATTTACAAACTGACACTTACAGCAGACTTCAAACAAGACTTGTGGGCGGAGCAGACCTGTAGGAGGAGTGCGGACTCCGCGAGCACGGACTCAGAGGGGGGAAGCCCCCTTTGCAGAAGGAGAGACTCAGACCAGACAGGGGGGGTACTCTAGTTGATTTCAGACTGAGGTCCCCGAAAGTATTTACAAGGTATAAGTAGATAAGAGAAATCAAAAGAGGGACTGGTCGGTCTGGTGCGGAAATAAGCGGAAATGAGCAGGGACTTGTCAAACTAAACCAAGGACAAGAACCTGGGAAATGGGAGGCAAGGAATGAATAAAGTCAAAGCAGATCAAATACCAATATTGACAGATTAAATGAATGAATAGGAAAGTGCAATAGCACACGGATCAAATGCCAATATTGGGGTGAACATAATAGGCACTCGGCAAGGAATGAATGTTATGCTGCCGAGTGACAAAAATGGCCAGAGGACAAAAGCGGAGGTCAGCACGTGGCACCGATACAAGTCCACAAATAAGTGGGGTCGGTGCGGTGCCGACACAAGTCCGCGAACAGAGGTTGATCTGCCAGCACTGTCACACAAGGACAGCATGAAGGCCAACAGAGGTACAGAGGGGAGTGGGGGTGTTGACCTGACCAGAGGTGTCAAGGGCAACCAGAAGTGGCCAGAGGGTGCAGAGATGGGCAGAGGGTGTGGAGTGGGCAGAGGGTGTGGAATGCACGGAAGCGGGGCATGGCTGTGACCACATAGCGGGAAGCGATGAGTGTGGTTCAGATGGAGACAAGGCAGGCATGACTGAATGCCAGGAGTGCCAAGGGCTCAGGAACTGGAGGTAAGGTCGGAATACCAGCAGGATCTAGGTTCTGATTATTGGCCAAGTCTCATGCAGTAAGGCAGGGGGGCCAGACATGGGGTTGGGGGCTGGTTAGGATGGGTTTCAGGTTGGCGGATTTGCCTATCGGCATTGGTTCACCGCTGACGGAGCCCCGGGATTTGTCGGTCGTGACATCATGCCACCTCCACCCTCCCGTCCTACTCCTACCCTACTCCGTTCGCTCCGATACTCATCTTGGACCAAACATCACTCCTCTCACTCCTCCTCCTACTCCTCCTCATGACACCTTCACCCTTCCGTCACTCTCCTACCCTTCTCCCATCCACTCTGACACTCACCTTCAGACCTGACACCTTTCCTCTCCTCCACTCCCCACCCCTTTCTCTCTTCCCTCTGACCCTCTTCCGCTGACCCTCTGCCAAGTTATGACCTTTCGCCGCTGTCCCGTACCCCATACTCAGACGCTGCTCGTACCTTCGCTCCGAGACTCCATCATAGTTCCTACCTCGGACTTTGACTCCACCTCGGCTTTAGTCCATTGCATTGGTGACCTCATACTATGTAAACACCATTGCCAATATTCCTTGGACTTTCAACCCTGCCTCCGTAACCTCCTTGAGCTCTGCAACCTCCAAGCTCCATGGATCATCTTCGGCACTTTTGCCACTTGTAATGTATCTTTTGCGTTTTCCCCTCATCCCTATTTGGACTGCTGCTTCTTCCCATTCTAGCCAGTTAGTCATCATCCCCACTTCCCCTCATCCTCCTGCCCCTCTGGGCTTCGCCCTCCTTACCTCCTTTCAGATGTACCACAGGTTCTGCCCTATGACCCTCAGTACCACTCTGCTTCTGTCATCCCTTTGTTCCTGTTCAGACGCCTTCATTCTGATTTGGACCCCCTTTGTTTCCTTGTGCTTTTGCCCTCTCCATTATATATATCGGCACTTGTACATAATCATTTTAGGCCTTTAGTCCGAAATCGACCTGAAATGCCCCCTAGAGACTTCCTGCTCGCCACCTATGAAATTAAGGACCAAATGGACAAACAGCACTGGCACAGCGCTCCGCTGGAGTTGCTGAGGCCAAGGTCCCTCCTTGCTAAGTCTCTGGTTCCCCTCCAGAATCGTCCACCCTCGCCCAGTTCTAACACCCACAACATAAGATCTATTTGTTGCATGTCAGGAGTTGGCACCTTCATGATCCGGCACACATATAGGACCCCTTTCTGCAGTCATTTAGCGAGGTGATAACATGGTTTCAAGCCCTACATGACTCGGTAGAGGTTGAAACAGAGAGAGAGTTTCTCCTACCCACTTCCCCTGTGGCACCTGATGCATCACTATGTCGTTCCGCACCAGTCGAGTCCGCTGCATTTACCCATGTCGCTCCTGCCCACAACGGTGATCCATTGGTCACTGCATCCCATGGTGTGATGACCGTTAACCACGGCATCCCAACCTCCATAGGGACGTCACCGGACCTTTGTCAGGGACGCGTCTGGGGTCGAGAGGGCCCGGGGGTAATATCCGGCACTGAGGCCGTCGCGGGGTGTGGAGCAGGCATGCGTACTGGCGGGCCCGATCCGGGACAGTGGTCCCTGGCCACTCAGACTGAAGTGGAGAATGTGAGAAGAAGGTTACTTCTTCGGTTCCCACTTCAGGTACATTTATGTACATGCGGCTTGAGTCACATGACAGGTGCCACGTCATCCTCGGAGGCAGCCGCAGGCATCTGGGTGTCCCCGTGGGGGATCCCGAGAGCGTCTGCTACATGCGCGCGTGCTGGGCACAGCGGGAAGCCATCCGGGGTGTGTGGGCCAGACGGGTCAATAGTACATCGATACAAAGGAAGGTGGTCCGTGTAGATAGAAAGAAATAAACAGGAAGAGGAAGATGAGAAGAATGAAATAAAGAAAGGGGAAAGAAGAGGGAAAAGAAAGGGGAGGAGAGGGAGGAAGGAGGGGGGAGGGGGATAGACAGCGGGGAGCGGGTGTGGTGTGGCCGGGTGGGCCCGGGTGGGCCCGGGTCAGGCAGGTGTGCCCTGACATCACCCCCTCCTTAAGCCGCTTCGCCTCGAAGCAGCCAGGGGGTTCGTTCTCTCCCTTCCTGGGGCGTGGGGGTGTGTTTGGTGGAACTCCTCGATCCGGTCAGGGGCATGGATTAGTTGGTCTCGGGGGAGCCATTCATTCTCTGAGTTCGGCCAACCCACGAACTTTACTAAATACCAGAGCTTCCGGCGTAACCACTTAGAGTCCAGTATTTTTTCCACTTCATATTCCTCCTCTCCATCTACGAGTTCTGGGCCCGGGCGGGGGTCGGGGGGTCGTTCTGCGATCTCGTCCGGGCGGTAGGGTCTTACATTCGTCACAGATACGACTGGGTGAATTCCCTTTTGCCGTGCGGTGAGCTGGAGCTTGACGGCAGCCGGGGAGACGACCTTGACAACTTTGAAGGGGCCTAGCCACTTATGGTCTAGCTTCTTGGTCGGGCGGTCAGTCGTATAGTTTTGGGCGCTGAGCCAGACTCGGTCACCCTCCTGGTACTTGGGGGCTGTCTCTCGACCTCGGTCGTAGTAGCGGGCCATCTCGTCCGCTGCGTGCTCCAGGGCCGCCTTCACCTCTTCCTGCATCTTCATCATCCTGGACGAGAAGGCGTTGGCGGCTTCTACCTCGGACGTACGTGTGGGCTCCGTCCCCATCCTGGGATGCTGCCCAGTGTCAAGCTCAAAGGGGGTTCGACGGGTGGACGAGTGGATGCGGTTGTTGTAGGCAAATTCTGCCAGTGGGAGCCAGTCCGCCCAGTTGTCCTGGCAGTGGTTGACGAACACCCGAAGATAGGCCTCGATTTCCTGGTTAACCCGCTCTGTCTGTCCGTCAGTCTGGGGGTGGTAGGGCGTTGAAGGGGTTAGCTTGACCCCCAGGAGATCTGCAAGTTCTTTCGAGAAGCGCAAGACGAAGGCGCTCCCTCTGTCGCTAAGGATCTCTTCCGGGAGCCCGTGGTGTTTCCAGACGTGCTCTAGGAAGAGCCGGGCGATACCAGCCGAGTCCACTACAACTAGGATGGCGTTATAACCTTTCGACTCTGGGAGCTCTCCCACCATGTCTACCGAGATCACCTGCCAACGGTGGGTGGGAACTTTATTTGGGGTGAGCTTCCCAACCTTCCGTGCAGGGAAGGGTTTGACGCGGTTACAGGTGTCGCATCCACGTACGTATCGCCCGACATATTCTGCCATCCAAGGCCACCAGTAGTCGCGGGAGACGAGCTCTAGGGTTTTCCATCGCCCTGGATGTCCCGTCGCCCGCGTGTCGTGGTGTAGCCATTGTAACGGGTCTATCAATCTAGACTCAAGGCTCAGGTCTAGGGGGGGTAGGTCTCTCTCTATCACTCAGGTAGGTGTGTTGGTCCTGCGAGTACGGTGCTGATACTCTGTCTAACCTCTAACTAACTGTCTGTACAGTTGTCACGGAAGAGTCCGATACAAATATAAAAGGAAAGTCACATGCGTGAATGAATGAAAATAGTAAGGAAAATAAAGAAAAGGTCATATCTCCTCAACCACTCCACCAAATCCGACGATCTTGGACTCGTCAGAACCACCTCCACAGTATCTACAACTCCTACTATTACCATGACTCACCAATCCTAGTCCCTGATGCAGTAGGGGGTGAAATGCATGATAAGGGTTGGTTTGACCTGCACGGACTTGTCCCCACAACACCGTACCAGATCGTGGCGGAGTTGTGGGTCTTTTGGAACGTACGCCCTGCCTCGGTAGAGGACCAACTCTCCCTGTCTCTCCCACTCGTCCGACCTCAACGTTCCTTCTCCCAGTTCCCTCATGGCCTTTACCACCTGTTCGTCATGATCTCTCGCTCCTCGTACCCTCTCTAGGATGTCCGCCTCCTCACCTTCCACTGAGACTGCTTCCGTCCCACGGGCCTCGAACCAGGCCAGTTGGAGGAGGGTCAGCCCCTCATTATCGTCCCTTCCCTTCGGGTGGTCAGCGCGGCGAGAGAGTGTGTCTGGTTTCCCCATGAGCTTCCCTGGGCGGTGGACGAGGGTGAAATGGAAGCGGGAGAGGAAAAGGGACCATCTGGCCTGACGTCGATTTAACCTCTGGGCCGTCCGGAAGTAGCCCAGGTTACGGTGGTCGGTGTAGATCTCGACTTTCTCCTCAGCACCTTCCACGAAGTGTCGCCATTCCTCGAGGGCTCGGACGATTGCAAGCATCTCTTTATCGTACACTTCGTAGTTGCGCTCTACATCCGTGAAACTTTTGGACATGAATGCTACCGGGTGGAACTCTCCATCCGGTTGGAGCTGGGAGAGGACCATGCCGGTTGCAAAGTTGGATGCATCGCACTCGAGCCTGAAGCGGCCGTGGTCGGTAGGGAAAGAGAGGACAGGGGCTGTGGTGACGGCTTCCTTGAGGGCACGGAAGGCATCGTCTTCATCCAGGCCCCAGTTCCAGGTTTGGGTCTTCCGGGTCAGCCTGTGAAGGGGGTGGGCCTTCTCAGAGAAGTCTCTGATGAACCGGCGATAGAAGTTTACGAATCCCAGGAAGGATTGTACTTCTTTCACCTTGGTTGGGGGGGGCCAGTTGAGGACACCCTGGATCTTCACCGGGTCCATCGCGACGTTACCCTCCGAGATAACGAGGCCCAGGTACTCGATCCGGGTTCGCTCAAACTTACACTTCTCTGGCTTGAGGAAGAGCCTCCTTCTCCTTAGCGTCTCTAGGACTTTGTCAGGGCACACCCGCCTGACCCGGCTCCACCCGGCCCAACCTGACCCGGTACCCCACCGGTCCACCCTTCCTTACCTCCTCCCCCTTTCCCTTCTTCCCCCTCATCCTCCCCTCCTCAGTTTCTCCTTATCTTACTTCTCCTTTATTCTCTCTTTATTCTACATGGACGACTTTCTCTGTATCAATGTACAACTGACCCATCTGCAGCGCGCCCACCATGTACCCGGCCCGGGCACCTCGGGCAACTTCCTGCTGTGCCCAGCACGTGCGCCTGCACCGGATACCCTCGGGATCTCCCACAGAGACACCCGGGTGGTTACGGCTGTGTGCGAGGGTGACGTGGCATCCGTCATGTGATCCAAGCCGCATGTATATAAACGAACCTGAAGTGGGAACCGAAGAAGTAGCCTTCTTCTCAACTTTCCACTTCAGGTAAGTAGTACAATATTTCTCCTTTAATAATAATAACAACTTTCCACTTCAGTCTAAGTGGCCAGGGACCACTGTCCCACATCGGGCCTGTCAGTACGCATGCCCGATCCGCCCCCTGCCAGGCTCTCGGTCCCGGACACTATACCCGGACCCCCTCGACCCCGGACGAGTCCCTGACAGACTTCTTGGACGACCCTTCGATGTTCCTCCAGGGTGGCCGTGAAGATCAGGATGTCGTCCATGTAACAGATGACAACCTCCCGGTCGATGAAATCCCTCAGGATGTCGTTCATCATGGTCTGGAAGGTTGCCGGGGAGTTACACAGGCCGAAGAACATCACCATGGGCTCGAACAGCCCCCGGTTGGTCGCGAATGCTGCCTTCCACTCGTCTCCGTCCTTGATCCGGACGTTGTTAAACCCCCAGCGTAGGTCCAAGGCTGAGAAGTATTTGGCATTGCGGAGGCGGGCAAGGACGTCTGAGATGAGGGGGAGCGGGTACGAGTTCTTCACCGTGATCTCGTTCAGCTTCCTGTAGTCCTGGACCAGGTGTAGGGACCCGTCCTTCTTCTTGACGAAGAAGACTGGTGCTCCCATGGGGGATTTGGACGGCCGTATGCGCCCATTCTGTAGGTTCTCGCATAGGAACTCGTCCAGTTCTTTCTGTTCCGGGCGCGAGAGTGGGAAGGTCTTCCCCCTGGGCAGTTTGGCATCCGGTACCAGGTCTATAGCGTGGTCCCAGGGCTTCCGGGGGGGCAATTGGTCAAAGGCCTCTTTGGAGAACACATCCCGGAAGTCCTGGTAGTGCTCTGGTACTAGCGTCTCAAACGATGCAGGCTCAGCCTCCGGGTTGCGGGCCTCTTGGGCCATCCGCTGCGAGGGGGTCGTGGTGGCTCTCAGGTCATGGCCCCAGCTTGGGGGAATGATAGCAGCGTAGATCCCATCCCCAGGCTCCAGTACCGGGTCCTGATCATCTTGTGTTCGCGGTTGTCTGCAGGAGGATGGACAGCGGGACATGACGACTCTCTGTCATACCCAGTCCACTTCTGGGTTGTGGTGCAGCAACCACGAGTGTCCTATGATGAGGGACTGGCGCCCGAGATTTGCAACTGCGAAGCGTGCCCGCTCTGTGTGTCGCCCGAAGGTCAGGAGGGCTTCTAGCTCTTCTGTTATGGCTCCATTTTCGTTCGGGGTTCCATCGACATTACGGACAGGAATGGGCTGGGGAAGGGGGGTTGTCTCCAGGTTGTGCTTTCGGACGAACTCGGGGCTTACGAAGTTCCCGGTGGCTCCTGAGTCCAGGAGGGCTGATACAGATACCGACGCGAGGGAGGTTAGGGCGGTCAGTTTCACTGTGAGGTTAAGAGACCTGGGGGACTGCTTGGAAAGGACGTAAATGGCTGGGGGGAGACTGCTACCTCGGGTGTTGCTGCCCTTGGAGTCTTCTCGTTCTCACGGGTGGAGGATGCGTTTCTCCTCTTTTTCTTCGCGATGACTCGGTGAAACTTTGGCATTGGCGTTGGCTTACGCGCGCTGCGGTATTTACACGAGCTATCTTCTACGGGCGGCCGGGACGCATCCCTTACCGGTCGCCTGCCTGAAAATCCCTCTGAGGTTCTTCCTCTGGTTCCCCCTCCACCGTCTCTGTCCCTTCGGTCAACTGCCTCTTCAGCCCTTCCATCAATGTTCTCAGGTCTTCCGGGTGGAGATGTCGTACTCGGCTGACCCTGGGGTGTGGGCATTCTCGTGCAAGATGACCCGGGGTGTTACAATTGTAGCACCGTCTCTGGTCAGTCCTCGACCTGTCGAGATCCATCGGCTGGGGGCCCGTCCCTGGTGTAGGACGGGCTGCTGGGGTGGGGGCGGAGGTGCGGGAGCAGGTCGTGGGGGGGTCTGCGCGGGTCGGGTCTGGGATGGGGTCGCGGTCAGCGGAGGTCAAGCTGGCGGGAATGGGGGTCTAGGTGGGGGTGCGCGTGGTTGGGTGGCTTGGAAACGTCGCCACTGGTTGTCCAGAAGCGTGGCTTCGCGCTTCCACTCAGTCCAAGTGGTGGGCATGGGGCGGAGGCGGTATATACTCTCCCTGAGCCACGAGTTAATCGCTTGCTCAAACCGGTCGACCAGCCTGACATTGCCTAGCCTCGAGGCGGACCCCAATATCTCGAACTCCTGGATGACCTTATCCACGGAGTCAGTCCCTTGGCGGATGACTGCCAACTTCTGCCGAGCTGTGGCCTCCCGGTTCGGGTCTTGAAACATGGCGTCGAGTTCCGTGTTGAACTCGTCCATGGTTATGGTGGGGGAGGTGGCTGTCAGCAGGGTGATCGTCCGTTGTGTCGCCCACGCCCCTGCGGGTCCTCCCTTCATGTAGGAGAGGACGAAGAGGATCTGGGATAGTTCGGTAGGGAACTCGGCTGCGTGGACGTGGAAGTAGATCCCGCACTCGGCTTTGAAACGATCGAGGTCTTCACTGGCTCCCGAGAAGGGAGTGGGGGCAGCGACCTTCGGTGGTTTGGGTCTGGGCGCGAGTGTGGGTACGGGTGCGGGTGCAGGGGCAGGTGCGGGTGCAGGTGCGGGTGGGGGGCGGTTGCGGGTTTGGCTCTCCACGATGGCTTGGAGCTCCTGGAAGCGGGCCAGCAGGTCGTCATACTGTTCTTCTGACACCATGGCTGGGGAGGTAGGGGAGGCGGGGGAAATAAGGTTAAAACCTTCTTCTGCTGTCAGGGACGCGTCCGGGGTCGAGAGGGCCCGGGGGTAATATCCGGCACTGAGGCCGTCGCGGGGTGTGGAGCAGGCGTGCGTACTGGCGGGCCCGATCCGGGACAGTGGTCCCTGGCCACTCAGACTGAAGTGGAGAATGTGTTATTATTATTAAAGGGGAAAACTATACTACTTACCTGAAGTGGAGAATGTGAGAAGAAGGTTACTTCTTCGGTTCCCACTTCAGGTACATTTATGTACATGCAGCTTGAGTCACATGACAGGTGCCATGTCATCCTCGGAGGCAGCCGCAGGCATCCGGGTGTCCCCGTGGGGGATCCCGAGAGCATCCGCTACATGTGCGCATGCTGGGCACAGCGGGAAGCCGTCCGGGGTGTGTGGGCCGGACGGGTCAATAGTACATCGATACAAAGGAAGGTGGTCCGTGTAGATAGAAAGAAATAAACAGGAAGAGGAAGATGAGAAGAATGAAATAAAGAAAGGGGAAAGAAGAGGGAAAAGAAAGGGGAGGAGAGGGAGGAAGGAGGGGGGAGGGGGATAGACAGTGGGGAGCGGGTGTGGTGTGGCCAGGTGGGTCCGGGTGGGCCCGGGTCAGGCGGGTGTGCCCTGACAGTTATACCTCAGGGCTGTGGACCATAGGGGAGGGTCATGGGGACCTGGGAGTCGTCCCCTGACAATCTCCTACCTTTTAGTTTTTCTCATGTTTCCTCAGAGCGTGTTGTTCTTTTGTTGGCTTGCTTCTCTCCTACCTTGCCTTTCACTGCGTGATACAGTAAGTCATTCATTCTTGCCAATGGTGAAGATGCTATCTTCGGTGGGTTTCGGCAAGTTGGGCCCCAAATGAGTTTGTGCTGTGACCACCCTTCCTTTTTGTCATCTACAAGTGGGTTCTTCTCTTTCTAACCTGGGCTTTCACATCTTCTGTATCAGCACTACCACCCTCCCCTATCTCCTCTTGTTAGTTTTTCCTTTCTTTTTATTGTTGTACATCCGGGCCCATGCTCTGTCCATTTGCATGCATGATGTATAATGGCTAAAATGTTGTCAGGGCACTGTCAGGGACTCGTCTGGGGTCGAGGGAGCCCGGGTGTAGCATCCGGGGCTGAGAGCCTGGCGGGGGGCAGATTGGGCATGCATACTGACAGGCCCGATGCAGGACAGTAGTCCCTGGCCACTTAGACTGAAGTGGAAAGTTGAGAAGAAGGCTACTTCTTCGGTTCCCACTTCAGGTTCGTTTATATACATGCGGCTTAGTTCACATGAGAGGTGCCACGTCACCCTCGCACACAGCCATAGCCACCCGGGTGTCTCTGTGGGAGATCCCGAAGCCATCCGGTGCATGCACGCATGCTGGGCACAGTGGGAAGTCGCCTGAGGTGCCCGGGCCGGGTACATGGTGGGCACATAGCAGATGGGTCAATGGTACATTGATACAAAGAAGGTCGTCCATGTAGATAAAGAGAGAATAAAGAAGAAGTAAGATAAAAGGGAAGTGAGGAAGGGAGAATGAGGAGAGTAGGAGGGGAAGGGGGAGGAGGTGAGGAAGGGTGGACAGCGGGGTACTGGGTCAGGTTGGGCCGGGTGGAGCCGGGTCAGGCGGGTGTGCCCTGACAGGCACACCCACCTCACCCGGCTCCACCTGGCTCCACTCCACCCGCTACCCCCTTCTCCCCCTTCCTATCTCCTCCTCCCTCCACTTCCCCCTCTTCTCTGTCTCATTCTCTATTCTTTTTATTTCTATTTACACAGATAACTTCCCTTGATTGATGTACTACTAACCTGCCTGCGACCCATGCATGATGCACCCAGCTGTTAGAACTGGGCGGATGCAGACAACTCCGGAGTGGAATTGGAGACTTAGCGTGGAGGGACCTTGGCCTCAGTGACTCAAGCGGAGCGCTGTGCCATTGCTGTTTGTCCATTTGGTCCTTAATTTCACAGTAGGTGAGCAGGAAGTCTCTAGGGGGCATTTCAGGTCGATTTCGGACTGAACCAAAACGAGTATGTACAAGCGCCGATATATATAATGGAGGGGGCAAAAGCACAAGGAAACAAAGGGAAACCGAATCGGAACGAAGACGTCTGAACGGGAACAAAGGGTAGAAGAAGCAGAGCGGTACCGAAGGTCATAAGGCAGGACCTGTGATACATCTGAAAGGAGGTAGGGAGGGCGAGGCCCAGAGGGGCAGGAGGATGAGGAGAAGTGGGGATGATGACTAACTGGCTAGAATGGGAAGAAGCAGTAGTCCAAATAGGGATGAGGGGTAAACGTGAGAGATACATTACAAGCGGCGAAAGTGCCGAAGGCAATCCACGAAGCTTGGGGGTTGCAGAGCTTATGGAGGTTACAGAGGCAGGGTTGAAAGTCCGAGGGATATTGGCAATGGTGTTTATGTAGTATGAGGTCACCAATGCAATGGACTAAGACCGAGGTGGAGTCAAAGTCCGAGGTAGGGACTATGACGGAGGCTCGGAGCAAGGGTATGAGCGGTGTCCGAGTACGAAGTACGGGACAGCGGGGGAAGGTCGTAACTTGGCGGGAGGGCGGCAGAGGAGTACCAGAGGGGAAAGGTAAGGAAGAAGGAGTGGCGGAAAGGAGAGTTGTCAGGTCCGAAGGTGAGTATCGGAGCGGACGGGGGAAGCATAGGAGGGTGACGGGAGGGTGGAGGTGTTGTGAAGGGGGAGCGGAGTAGGAGGAGGAGGAGTAGTAGGAGGGTGGCGAGAGGGGCGGTGTTCGGTCTGAGGTGAGTATCGGAGCGGACGGAGATAGGGTCGGAGAGGAAAGGAGGAGTAGAGGTGGCATGGGGGGGTAGAAGGAGGTGTGTTGCCAGGACCGAAGGTGAGTATCGGAATGGCAGTGGTAGGTTATGACTCCAGAGGTGAAGAGGGTGGGGGTCCGGAAGTCGGGTCGGGGTCAGGTATGCACGGATATGACACCAGCCCCGGATGCTCCAGACGACCCCAGGTACACTGTCAGGGCACACCCACCTGACCCGGCCCCACCTAACCTGGTGCCCCACCATCCGCTCCTCCCGACCTCCCCCTCTTCCCCTTTTACTCTTCCCTTTCTTCCTCCCCTTCTTTTCTCTTCTCTTTCCTCTTTATTCCTTTCTTATCACACAGACGACTTCCTTTGTATCAATGTACCATTGACCCAGCTGCAGTGTAACGCGCCCGGACCCGGACACACCGGATGACCCCCTGCATACTGGATGCTCCTAGGACCTCTTATGGAGGTACCCGGACAGAGGTGGCTGTGTGCATAGATGACGTGGCGCTTCCCATGTGGCCTTCAACCACATGTATATAAACACAGCCTAAGTGGGAACTGAGAAGCAACCTTCTTCTCACATTTCCCACTTTAGGCAAGTAGCTTACACTTCCCTTGAT
Organism: Cantharellus anzutake; assembly: GCF_015039405.1. Taxonomy (NCBI): domain Eukaryota; kingdom Fungi; phylum Basidiomycota; class Agaricomycetes; order Cantharellales; family Hydnaceae; genus Cantharellus; species Cantharellus anzutake. The sequence goes on along the minus strand of NW_024067135.1, from coordinate 99,678 downwards.
AATAACAATAACACATTTCCCACTTTAGCCTGAGTGGCCAGGGACCCTTGTCTGCTTCAGGCCCGTTGTTACGCACACCTGCGTCATACCTACCGGACCCTCAGCCCCAGGCGATATACCCGGACGCCCTCGACCCCGGGTCGGTCCCTGACAGCAGAAGAAGGTTTCAACCCCATCTCCCCCCACCTCCCCTGCCATGGTGACACAAGAACAGTATGACGACCTGCTGGCCCTGTCATATCCGTGCATACCCGACCCCGACCCGACTTCCGGATACCACCCTCTTCACCTCTGGAGTCATAACCTACCGCTGCCTTTCCGATACTCACCTTCGGTCTTGGCAACACCCCCCTCCTCTTACCTCTCCGACCCCTTCTCCGTCCGTTCCGATACTCATCTCGGACCGAACATTGCCCTACTCGCCACCCTTCCTACAACTCCGCTCCCCCCTCACCACACCTCCACCCTCCCGTCATCCCCTACGCTTTCTCCGTCCGTTCCGATATCCACCTTCGGACCTGACTACTCTTCCTTACCTGTCCCCTCTCTCCTTCCTCCGTCACTCCTCCGCCACCCTTCCGCCAAGTTACGACCATCCACCGCTGTTCCGTACTTCACACTCGGACACCGTTCGTACCTTACTCCGAGCCTCCGTCATAGTCCATACCTCGGACTTTGACTCCACCTCGGTCTTAGTCCATTGCATTGGTGACCTCATACTACGTAAACACCATTGCCAATATTCCTCGGACTTCCAACCCCGCCTCCGTAACCTCCGTAAGCTCCGCAACCCCCGAGCTTCGCGGACCACCTCCGGCACTCTCACCGTTTGTAATGTATTCCTCGCAATTCCCCCTCATCCCTATTTGGACTACTGCTTCCTTCTATTCTAGCCAGTTAGTCATCACCCCCACTTCCCCTCATCCTCCTGCCCCTCTGGGCCTCGCCCACTCTACCTCCTTTCGGATGTATCACAGGTCTTGCCCTATGACCTTCGGTACCGCTCCGCTCCCTCTAACCCTTTGTTCCCGTTCGGACGTCTTCGTTCCGATTCGGTCACCCTTTGTTTCTCCTTGTGCTTTTGCCCCTTCCTTATATATATCGGCGCTTGTACATACTCGTCTGGTTTCAGTCCGAAATCGACCTGAAATGCCCCCAAGAGACTTCCTGCTCACCTACTGTGAAATTAAGGACCAAATGGACAAACAGCAATGGCACAGCGCTCCGCTTGAGTCGCTGAGGCCAAGGTCCCTCCACGCTAAGTCTCCGATTCCACTCCGGAGTCGTCCGTTTCCGCCCATCTCTAACAGGCCCGGTTCCAGGAACTACAGGCCACTGTGGTAGCCCAAGCCCAGGGCCTGCCTGCACATGCACCCAGACCACCCAAAGTCGCCCCCCCACCCCTTCTCAGGAGTCGGAGAGGACCTCGACTGCTTTGAGGCCGAATGCGGGATCTACCTCTACATCCGTGCGGCTGAATTCCCCAGCACCCTCTCCCAAGTCCTCTTCATGCTTTCCTACATGAAGGGAGGGACTGCAGGAGCATGGGCAACGCAACGCACCATGGCACTACTGAAGACAGGCTCCCCTACACCCACCATGGACAAGTTCAATGCAGAACTTGACACCATGTTCCAAGACCCGAACCGGGCGGCTACAGCCCGGCAGAGGCTGGCTACCATCCGACAGGGAAGTGACCCCGTGGACAGACTCATCCAGGAGTTTGAGATACTAGGGCCCACCTCGCAGCTAGGCGATGTAGGGCTAGTCAACCGCTTCGAGCAGGCAATCGACTCCCGGCTCCACGAGAGCATCTACCAGCTCCGCCCTATGCCCACCACCTGGGCTGAATGGAAGCGTGAAGCCACGCTCCTTGATAGCCAGTGGCAGCGCTTCCAGAGGACGCAGCCATGCACGCCCCCACCCAGGCCCCCTCCACCTGCCCCACCTGTGACCCCTGTAACCTGCCCCAGATGAGAGACGAACCCACACCCCGAGACCTGCCAGACCCGATGCCTGCACCCGAAAGACCTTCAAACGCTGATGAAGGGGCTGAAGGGCCAAGTGACGAAAGGACCAGAGGCAGGAGGGAAAAGACTAGACCCGGACCAAAGAGGGTGCCCGGAGACCCAGCCTGTAGGGAGTGCACGCCAGCCATCCACGAGGGATAACTCACGCAGATGCCACGATGTCCATGAGCCATCACCAGCACCGAAGCTCCATCGAGTCATTGCAAAGAAAAGGAGAAAAGGAGCACCCCGGGCCCGCAAGGATGAGGAAACCACAGAGATGGTCCCAGAGGTAGCAGTGTCCCCACCTGCTATCTACGTCCTCTCCAAACGATCCCCGAGATCCCTCAACCTTGCCGTGAGGCTGACCTCCCTGACCTCCCTTGCCTCTGTGTCCGTATCGGTGCTCCTAGACTCAGGAGCCACCGGAAACTTCGTGAGCCCTGAGTTTGTCCGGAGACACAAGCTCGAGACCACCCCACTCCCCACACCCATCCCCATCTGTAACGTCGATGGAACCCCAAACGAGAATGGGGCCATAACTGAAGAATTAGAGGCCCTCTTGACATTCGGACACCATACAGAGCGGGCCCGCTTCGCAGTCGTGAACCTCGGGCGACAGTCTCTCATCATAGGACACTCATGGCTGCTGCACCACAACCCGGAGGTGGACTGGGTACGGCAAAAGGTTGTCATGTCCCGCTGCCCATCCTCCTGCCAGCCACCACGAGCACAAGGTGACCAAGACCCCATGCTAGAGCCTGGAGACGGGATCTATGCCGCGATCATTCCTCCAGAGTGGGGACATGAGCTAAGAGCGACTACCACACCCTCCCAGCGGATGGCCCAAGAAGCCCAAGACCCGGAGGCAGAACCCGCATCGTTTGAGGCATTGGTGCCAGAGCAATACCAGGATTTCCGGGATGTGTTCTCGAAAGAGGCCTTCGATCAACTACCCCCCCGGAAACCCTGGGACCACGCCATTGATCTAGTGCCGGATGCCAAGCTCCCCAGAGGGAAGACCTTCCCACTCTCACAGCCAGAGCAGAAGGAGCTGGACGAGTTTCTGCGAGAGAACCTGCAGAACGGACGCATCCGACCGTCCAAGTCCCCGATGGGGGCCCCAGTCTTCTTTGTTAAGAAGAAGGACAGGTCACTACGGCTAGTTCAGGACTACCGGAAACTGAACCAGATCACGGTAAAGAACTCATACCCGCTCCCGCTCATCTCTGATGTCCTTGCCCGCCTCCGCAATGCCAAGTACTTCTCAGTGCTAGACTTGCGCTGGGGGTTCAACAACGTCCAAATCAAGGACGGTGATGAGTGGAAGGCCGCATTCGCAACCAACCAGGGGCTGTTCAAGCCCATGGTAATGTTCTTCAGGCTATGCAACTCACCCGCGACCTTCCAAACCATGATGAACGACATCCTCCAGGATTTCATCGACCGAGAGGTCATCATCTGTTACATGGATGACATCCTCATTTTCACCACCACCCTAGAGGAGCACCGGAGGGTCGTCCGAGAAGTCCTGGAAACGTTGCGAAGGAGGAGGCTCTTCCTGAAGCCAGAGAAGTGCAAGTTCGAGCAGACGCAGATCGAGTATCTCGGACTTGTCATCTCTGAGGGAAGTGTCGCGATGGACCCTGTGAAGATTAAAGGAGTCCTTGACTGGCCCACCCCAACCAAGGTAAAGGAAGTGCAGTCCTTCCTAGGGTTTGTGAATTTCTATCGCCGGTTCATCAGAGACTTCTCTGAGAAGGCCCGCCCGCTTCACGCATTGACCCAGAAGACCAAAGTCTGGAACTGGGGCCCGGACGAGGACCATGCCTTCCACGCCCTTAAGGAGGCCGTCACCACTGCCCCCGTCCTCTCCTTCCCCACCGATTCCGGCCACTTCAGGCTTGAGTGTGACGCCTCCAACTTCGCAACCGGTGCAGTCCTCTCAGCTTCAGTCGGATGGGGAGTTCCACCCGGTAGCGTTCATGTCCAAGAGCTTTATGGACATGGAACGCAACTACGAGGTATACGACAAGGAGATGCTCGCGATCGTCCGAGCCCTTGAAGAGTGGCGGCACTTCCTGGAGGGCACCAAGGAGAGGGTTGAGGTCTACACGGATCACCGCAACCTGGGGTACTTCCGCACAGCCCAGAGGCTGAACCGATGCCAAGCACAGTGGTCCCTCTTCCTCTCCCGCTTCTACTTCACCCTCGTCCACCGCCCAGGGAAGCTCATGGGGAAGCCGGATGCACTCTCACGATGCACTGACCACCCGAAGGGGAAGGATGACAATGAGGGGCTGACACTCCCCAACCCACCTGGTTTGAAGCCCGGGCAACGGAAGCGATCTCGGTAGAGGGAGAGGAGGCGGGGATCCTAGAGAGGATACGTGGAGCAAAGGAGCATGACAAGAGGGTGGTGAAAGCCATGCGGGAACTGGGAGAAGGGACCCTGAGGTCGGATGAATGGGAGAAGCAAGGAGAGTTAATCCTATACCGAGGAAAGGTGTACGTACCGAAAGACCAGCAACTCCACCATGACCTGGTACAGTTGCACCACGATGCACAGGCAACAGGGCATCCAGGGCGATGGAAAACCCTAGAACTCGTTTCCCGTGACTACTGGTGGCCCTGGATGGCAGAGTACGTCGGGCGGTACATACATGGGTGCGATACCTGCAACCGAGTCAAACCTTTCCCCTCATGAAAGGTTGGGAAGCTCACCCCAAACAAAGTCCCCACCCACCGCTGGCAGATAATCTCAGTGGACATGGTAGGAGAGCTCCCAGAGTCGAAGGGGTACAATGCCATCCTGGTCGTGGTGGACCGCTTGTCCAAATGCATCCATGCAATCCCCACTGTAACGACGATAGACTCAGCGGGCATAGCGCAGCTCTTCCTAGAACACATCTGGAAGCATCACGGGCTCCCAGAGGAGATCCTCAGTGACAGAGGGAGTGCCTTTGTCTCCCACTTCTCGAGAGAGCTCGCAGACCTCCTTGGAATCAAACTCACCCCTTCGACACCCTACCACCCCCAGATGGACAGACAAACTGAGCGGGTCAACCAAGAAATCGAAGCCTATCTCCGGGTGTTTGTCAACCACCACCAGGACGACTGGGCAGACTGGCTCCCGCTAGCAGAGTTCGCCTACAACAATCGCATCCACTCCTCCACCCACCGGACCCCCTTCGAACTCGACACCGGGCAACATCCCAGGATGGGGACAGAACCCACCTGTACGTCCAAAGTGGAGGCTGCTGATGCCTTTTCATCAAGGATGATGAAAATGCAGGAGGAGGCGAAGGCGGCGCTAGAACATGCAGCGGACGAGATGGCCCGCTATTACGATCAGGGCCATGAAGCAGCCCCGAGTACCAAGAGGGTGACCAAGTCTGGCTCAATGCCCAGAACTACACAACTGACTGCCCCACCAAGAAACTAGACCACAAATGGCTCGGCCCCTTCAAGATAGTCAAAGTCGTCTCCCCTGCCGCTGTCAAACTCCAACTCACTGCACAACAGAAAGGGATCCACCCGGTTGTATCTGTAACAAACATCAGGCCCCACCGCCCAGATGAAATCACAGAACGACCCCTCGACCCCCACCCGGGCCCGGAACTCATAGATGGAGAAGAGGAGTACGAAGTCGAAAAGGTATTGGACTCCAAATGGCTACACCGGAAACTCTGGTACCTGGTAAAGTTCATGGGCTGGCCAAACTCGGAGAACCAGTGGCTCCAGTGGGACCACTTAACCCATGCCCCCAACCGAATCGAGGAATTCCACAGAACGCACCCCCAAGCCCCAGGGAGAGAGAGGGAGAACCACCTGGCCACTTCAAGGCGAAGCGGCTTAAGGAGGGGGTGATGTCAGGGCACACCCGCCTGACCCGGCCCCACCTAACCCAGTGCCCCACCATCCGCTCCTCCCGACCTCCCCCCTCTTCCCCTTTTACTCTTCCCTTTCTTCCTCCCCTTCTTTTCTCTTCTCTTTCCTCTTTATTCCTTTCTTATCACACAGACGACTTCCTTTGTATCAATGTACCATTGACCCGGCTGCAGTGTAACACACCCGGACCCAGACACCAGATGACCCCCTGCATACCGGACGCTCCTAGGACCTCTTACGGAGGTACCCGGACAGAGGTGGCTGTGTGTGTAGATGACGTGGCGCTTCCCACGTGGCCTTCAACCACATGTATATAAACTGTCAGGGCCCGGCCTCGGACTCGGAGGCTCCCTGACCTCAGCCCCCATCTGGCCTGTCCTCACACTATGTGGGGCATGAGATGTATAGTAAAAGGAAAGATAATATACACTTGCCTATGCGGGGCATGAGATGAGAAGAAGGGTAAAGGTCTCATCTCCCCGCATGGTTGCTATATAAAGGAATGGGTCACATGCCCACAACTATACAGCTCCTAGAGTTGTGTAGTGTGACCCGGAGGGAACATCCAGGTGGCAGTGCCCAGTAAGCGTGGGAACGTTCTGGGCGAGTTGCTCGCCCAGAACTGTGGCTGTGACCCGTGGGAACATTCTGGGCGAGCTGCTCGCTCAGAAAGTTCCCGTGCACGCATGTACACAACACACAAAGGCAACAACAAGGCAACAGTCAAAGAATAAAAGGGGGTAAAGTAGGTGGGGAGTCCGGGGCACCCTAAGGCAGGGTGCTGAACCCTGACATAAACACAGCCTAAGTGGGAACTGAGAAGCAACCTTCTTCTCACATTTCCCACTTTAGGCAAGTAGCTTACACTTCCCTTGATAATAACAATAACACATTTCCCACTTTAGCCTGAGTGGCCAGGGACCCTTGTCTGCTCCGGGCCCGTTGTTACGTGCGCCCACGTCATACCTACCGGACCCTCAGCCCCGGGCGATATACCCCAACGCTCTCGACCCCGGGTCGGTCCCTGACATACACCCAGCACATGTGCCTGCAGCGGATCCCTTCGGGATCCCCCATGGGGATACCCGGGTGGCTGGGGCTGTGCATGGGGACAACATGGCAACTCTCATGTGACCTGAGCACCATGGATATAAACATACCTGGGGTGGGAACCAGAGTGTCAGGGCACACCCGCCTGACCCGGGCCCACCTGGGCCCACCCGGCCACACCACACCCGCTCCCCGCTGTCTATCCCCCTCCCCCCTCCTTCCTCCCTCTCCTCCCCTTTCCTTTCCCTCTTCTTTCCCCTTTCTTTATTTCATTCTTCTCATCTTCCTCTTCCTGTTTATTTCTTTCTATCTACACGGACCACCTTCCTTTGTATCGATGTACTATTGACCCGTCTGGCCCACACACCCCGGATGGCTTCCCGCTGTGCCCAGCACGCGCGCATGTAGCAGACGCTCTCGGGATCCCCCACGGGGACACCCGGATGCCTGCGGCTGCCTCCGAGGATGACGTGGCACCTGTCATGTGACTCAAGCCGCATGTACATAAATGTACCTGAAGTGGGAACCTGTCAGGGACGCGTCCGGGGTCGAGAGGGCCCGGGGGTAATGCCCGGCACTGAGGCCGTCGCGGGGTGTGGAGCGGGCGTGCGTACTGGCGGGCCCAATCCGGGACAGTGGTCCCTGGCCACTCAGACTGAAGTGGAGAATGTGTTATTATTATTAAAGAGGAAAACTATACTACTTACCTGAAGTGGAGAATGTGAGAAGAAGGTTACTTCTTCGGTTCCCACTTCAGGTACATTTATGTACATGCGGCTTGAGTCACATGACAGGTGCCACGTCATCCTCGGAGGCAGCCGCAGGCATCCGGGTGTCCCCGTGGGGGATCCCGAGAGCGTCCGCTACATGCGCGTGTGCTGGGCACAGCGGGAGGCCATCCGGGGTGTGTGGGCCGGACGGGTCAATAGTACATCGATACAAGGGAAGGTGGTCCGTGTAGATAGAAAGAAATAAACAGGAAGAGGAACATGAGAAGAATGAAATAAAGAAAGGGGAAAGAAAAGGGAAAAGAGGGGGGAGGAGAGGGAGGAAGGAGGGGGGAGGGGGATAGACAGCGGGGAGCGGGTGTGGTGTGGCCGGGTGGGCCCGGGTGGGCCCGGGTCAGGCGGGTGTGCCCTGACAGAACCGAAGAAGTAACCTTCTTCTCACATTCTCCACTTCAGGTAAGTAGTATAGCTTTCCCCTTTAATAATAATAACACATTCTCCACTTCAGTCTGAGTGGCCAGGGACCACTGTCCCGGATCGGGCCCGCCAGTATGCATGCCCGCTCCACACCCCGTGACGGCCTCAGTGCCGGATATTACCCCCGGGCCCTCTCGACCCCGGATGCGTCCCTGACACAGAGAAGCAGTCTTCTTCTCACCATTCCCACTTCAGGGACGTCTGCCTGCGCCGGACCCGTTGCCGCATGTGCCCGCTTCATACCTGTCAGGGCACACACCCTGACTAGCCCGGACCTGGACCCGCATCCGGACCCGCTTCCACCCACCACGCTTCCTGCACGCATGCATGCTCCGCGCACCGCATGCTCCGGGCCCGGTTCCTACCCCTTCATGTGACTTCCGGGTATCCCCGGAAGTTTTGCTGATATTGTGGCCACTGTGGGAAGATGAGAAGTTAGCTTCCTTCTCATCTTCTTACCCACAGTAGTAGATTGTGCCCTGGATAGGGCTGGCCAGACCTGAGGCTGTGGGCCATAGGGGAGGGTCATGGGGACCCAGGAGTCGTCCCCTGACAATACCCCACTGGGCCCTCAGCGCCAGGCGATATACCCGGACGCTCTCGACCCCGGACCGGTCCCAGACAGCAGAAGAAGACTTTAACCTCATTCCCCCCCACCTCTCCCACCCCCCTCCTCACCATGGTGACGCTGTAGGTGGGATAATCGCCCACATGCAGAACCGGCTTGGATACCCGTTCACACATTCAGAAAACCACTTTTATTCATGCGACAACTCGATACGGATTCGGTATCTAAAAATAGTGCTAATTCGTACGATTCTGACGATACCAAGAACGTCCCAATCGGAGGAGATTTGACGGAGTTCCATGTTGGGCAAGTTAGGCACGGGCATGTGCGGGCATGGGAATCTCAAGCGGCAAGCCTCACTCGTTCCCACGGCGTCTAATAAATTGGTAAAAATGCTCATTGGCTGCGTGAGAGTTATCTCCGCCTGCACTTCCAATTTCGGCTTTTAATTCCGTAAATCCGTTGAGAAATCGCGTATTTTCTTATATTTTCATATTTCACCATCATTTCAGTTATTGATTGATATTCTTTTATTGTTACTATTACCCTTTTTTATTATTTCGCCTAATAAGGTACCCAGGTGCCATATGGCACCAATATTTGCCATCTATTCTTTCTAAAAATAATTATTAGATATAATCCTGTACATATCGGATTTTGAAAAGAAGTTCTCCCCTCCCCCAATTTCTCTAAGGTGCTAGGATGTGCTAGAGTGGGTGTGAGTGAGTGGAATTCCAACAGTAGGAATAAGGGCAGTGATCTAGCTCACAATGAGTGAGTAGTGGACACTGAGCCCGGACCTTGCAGAAATCCCGGAGAACCCACACAGAGTTTAAGGATCGAGAGCATAGCGAAGTCTAGTCAAGAAGTAGGAGTTTTGGAGAGTTTGGCCCCACGAGCTTAGTCGGCATAGAGAGCCGCAAGCCCTCTTTCAATGCAAGAACAATATGATGACCTGCTGGCCCAGTTCCAGAAACTACAGACCATTGTAGAGAGCCGAACCCAGGACCAACCCACTCATGCACCCAGACCCAAGCCACCGAAGGTCACCCCCCCCCCCCCACCCCCTTCTCTGGAGCCAGCTGTCAGGGGATGGACCCCGGGTTGAGAGCACCCAGGTATATCGCCCGGGGCTGAGGGTCCGGTAGGTATGATGCAGGCGTGCGTAACAACAGGCCCGGAGCAGACAAGGGTCCCCAGCCACTCAGGCTAAAGTGGGAAATGTGTTATTGTTATTATCAGGGGAAGTGTAAGCTACTTGCCTAAAGTGGGAAATGTGAGAAGAAGGTTGCTTCTCAGTTCCCACTTAGGCTGTGTTTATATACATGTGGTTGAAGGCCACATGGGAAGCGCCACGTCATCTAAGCACACAGCCACCTCCATCCGGGTACCTCCATAAGAGGTCCTAGGAGCGTCCGGTATGCGGGGGGTCATCCGGTGTGTCCGGGTCCGGGCGCATTACACTGCAGCCAGGTCAATGGTACATTGATACAAAGGAAGTCGTCCGTGTGATAAGAAAGGAATAAAGAGGAAAGAGAAGAGAAAAGAAGGGGAGGAAGAAAGGGAAGAGTAAGGGGGGAAGAGGGGGGAGGTCAGGAGGAGCGGATGGTGGGGCACCGGGTTAGGTGGGGCCGGGTCAGGCAGGTGTGCCCTGACAATAGCCCACAGCCCTGTGTGTAGACAGCCTATCCTAAGGCATAACCTACTGTGGGTAAGAAAGTGTATAAGATAAAAGGCAAGTAAGATACACTTGCCTACTGTGGGTAAGAAGGTTAACTTCTCACTTTCCCACAGTGGCCCAATATGGCGAAAACTTCCGGGGATACCCAGAAGTCACATGAGGTGGGATCCGGGGGTCGGATCATGTGGTGTGCAGAGCGTGCGGTGCAGGAAGTGCGTGGGAAGTGGAGCGGGTCCGGATGCGGGTCCGGGTCCGGGCTAAGTCAGGGTATGTGCCCTGACACCAGCGGGGACCTCAACCGTTTCAGGGCCGAATGCGGAATCTACCTCTACATCTGCACGGACGAGTTCCCTGACACCCTCTCCCAGGTCCTCTTTGTGCTGTCCTACATGAAAGGAGGGACTGCAGGGGCATGGGCGACACGATGCACCATGGTACTGCTGGCAGCAAGCTCTCCCATGCCCACCATAGATGAGTTCAATTCAGAACTTGACACCATGTTTCAAGACCCGAACTGGGGAGCTACAGCCTGGCAGAAGCTAGCAACCATCCGGCAGGGGAGCGAGTCCGTGGACAGGGTCATCCAAGAGTTTGAGGTACTGGGACCCATCTCATGGCTAAGCAATGTGGGGCTAGTCGACTGCTTTGAGCAAGCGATCAACCCCCGGCTCCGTGAGAGCATCTACCAGCTCCGCCCCATGCCCACCACCTGGGCCGAATGGAAGCGTGAGGCCACCCTCCTCGACAGCCAGTGGCAGCGCTTCCAGGGGATGCAACCACGGACACTTGCACCCGAACCCCCTCTCCCACCAACACCATCCATAACCCCTGCAGCCCGCCCCAAGGCAGTGTCAGGGACTTGTCCGGGGTCGAGGGGGTCCGGGTGTAGCGTCCGGGACCGAGAGCCTGGCGGGGGGCGGATCGGGCGTGCGTACTGACAGGCCCGATGCGGGACAGTGGTCCCTGGCCACTTAGACTGAAGTGGAAGGTTGTTATTATCATTAAAGGAGAGATATTCATGCGGCTTGGATCACATGACGGGTGCCACGTCACCCTCACACACAGCCGTAACCACCCAGGTGTCTCCGTGGGAGATCCCGAGGGCATCCAGTGCAGGCGTGCGTGCTGGGCACAGTGGGAAGTCGCCCGAGGTGCCCGGGCCGGGTGCATGGTGGGCGCGCTGCAGATGGGTCAATTGTACATTGATACAGAGAAAGTCGTCCATGTAGAATAAAGGGAGAATAAAGGAGAAGTAAGATAAGGAGAAACTGAGGAGGGGAGGATGAGGGGGGAAGAAGGGAAAGGGGGAGGAGGTAAGGAAGGGTGGACCGGCGGGGTACCGGGTCAGGTTGGGCCGGGTGGAGCCGGGTCAGGTGGGTGTGCCCTGACAGGCAGGGACGAGCCCGCACTGCAAAGCCCACCAGATCCAACACTTGCACCCTGAAGACCTTCAAGCGCTGATGAAAGGGCTGAAGGGCCAAGCAATGAAAGGATCAGAGACAAGGGAAAAGGGAGTAAGGCCAGACCCGAGAGAGTGCCCAGAGGACCATCCTGCAAAGGATACACACTGGCCGGTTACAGAGAGTGGCCTGTGCAGATGCAGCAACACACGTAAATCGTCACCAGCACCAAAGCTCCACCGACTCATCGCAAAGAAGAGGAGGAAGGGTGCACCCTCAGCCCACACAGACGAGAAAGCCATGGAGGAGGCCCCTGTCAGGGCACACCTGCCTGACCCCGTGCCGCACCCCATGCCGCACCGCACTACCCCATTATCACTCCCTGTCTCCCCTCCCCCATTTTCCCCCTTCTCTCTATCTCTATTTCTATTTCTATTCTATGGTCAATTTCCCTTTCTCCATGTACTACTACATACCTGACCCCACCCCCCTGATCACTGCACGCGCCGTGCACACTCCCGCCTACTGAGCGGCCACCTCCGGGATCTCCCACAGAGACACCCAGGGAGGTGCGGTTGTGTGTGGAGATGACGTGGCTTCCTCCACATGACCCTAGCCACATGTATATAATAGTGCCTGGGGTGGGAACATGTCAGGGTCGCATCCGGGGTCGAGGCGGTCCGGGCGTAGCATCCGGTGCTGAGGACCTCACGGGGGGTGGATCGGGCGTGCGTACTGGCAGCCCCGGTGTGGGATGGCGATCCCTGGCCACTTAGACTGAAGTGGGAATGTTGAGAAGAAGGTTACTTCTTCGGTTCCCACCCCAGGTGTATTTATATACATGTGGCTTGGGTCACATGAGGTCCGCCACATCACCCCGCATACAGCCGCAGTCACCCGGGTGTCCCTGTGGGGGATCCCGAGGGTGTATGCTGCACGCGCATGCACTAGGTTGCACCCTAGAGCCGTCCGGGGTCGTCTGGGGCTAGGCATGTTGTGTGCACGTCGTGGGTGGGTCAATAATACATGGATATAAGGAAAGGTCGTCCGTGTGAAGTAGAAATAGAAATAGAAATGGAAATAGGAGAGGGATAGAGGGGGAAGGGGTATGAAGGAGGGGTGCAGGGTGGGAGAAGGGGAACCGGGTGAGGTGGGCCCGGGTGGAGGCGGGTCAAGCAGGTGTGCCCTGACAGAACAGAAGAAGCAGCCTTCTTCTCAACTTCCCACTTCAGGTAAGTACCGTAGCTTTTCCCTTTTAATGATAATCCCAACTTCCCACTTCAGTGGTCGGGGATGCTCACCCCGCGACAGGATCGCCGCTATGCACAGCCGCTACTCATCCCACCGAGTCCTGCGCACAGGGACCTTGCCGCTTTCGGAGCTGTCCCTGACAGCAGAAGAAGGCTTCAACCTCATCTCCCCCACCTCCCCCGCTATGGTGACTGAAGAGCAGTACGATGAACTGCTGTCCCGATTCCACGAGCTCCAGGCCATCATAGAAAGCCAAGCTCAGAACCAACCCCCAGCCGCACCTGCACCGGTGCCGGTCCCCGCACCAACACCAGCACCTGCCCCTAGACCCAAACCGCCTAAAGTCGCCCCCCCCACTGCCTTCTCTGGAACAGCCGAAGACCTTGACCGCTTCAAGGCCGAATGCGGCATATATTTCCACGTCCGAGCAGCGGAATTCCCCAACCCCCTCTCCCAGATCCTCTTTGTCCTGTCCTATATGAAGGGAGGGACTGCAGGGGCGTGGGCGATGCAGCGCACCATTGTGCTACTGATGGTGGGCTCCCCCTGACTCACCATGGACGAGTTCAACACGGAACTTGATGCCATGTTCCAAGATCCGAACCGGGAGGCCACAGCCAGACAGAAGCTGGCCACTCTGCGGCAGGGCAGCGACTCTGTGGATAAGATCATCCAGGAGTTTGAGATCCTCGGACCCACCTCGTGGCTAGGGGACGTAGGGCTAGTAGACTGCTTCGAACAGGCGATCAACTCCCGGCTCTGTGAAAGCATCTACTGCCTCCACCCCATGCCAACGACCTGGGCCGAGTGGAGACGCGAGGCCAGCCTCCTTGACAACCAATGTGTCAGGGCAATAGCCCCGAACCCCGAGCCACATGTAAATTAGATACATATAGTCACATGGGCAAGCAGGAACCTCCGGGTAACTGCTTACACACCACCGTAAAATACACAAACTTGTATCACTTACGGCCTTGTGTGCTGAGCTACCCAAAGACCTCACACAATGGCGGCGTTTCCAGGCAACACAACCCCACTTAGCCCCCACCAGGCCCCCACTCTTGCCCCCGAGACCCCCACTCCCTGCCACTCTCCCGCAGCCACGCCCCTTACCCACCGCTGCCGCACCCCAGCCCCCCAACAGGAGCAGGGCCACAACCCATGGACCTCGACTGCTCAAGGATCGACCAGAGGTGAAACGGGCTGTGCTACAATTGCAACACACCAGGGCACATCGCGCGGGATTGCCCGCAACCGAAAACCCACCAAGCCAGACAGATGCACCCCGAAGATCTCAGGGCGCTCATGGAGGGGCTGAGGAGACAGCTGGTAGATGGACCAGAGGCAGAGGGAGAAGGGCAGGAAGCGGAGGCCCAAGAGGATTTTCAGGAAGGCGACCGGTGAGGGATGCGTCCTGGCCACCTGCAGGCGATAGTACCAACTCGTGTAGATACTGTGAGGCACCTAAGTCAGCGCCGACGTCTAAATTCCACCAAGTCATCGCCAAGAAAGAGGAAAACTGTGTCCTCGAACAGAGAGATACCAAGCGTGGCACCGGAGGTAGCGGTCCTGCCACCCACCATCTACGTGCTGTCAAAGCAACCCCCCAGATCCCTCAACCTAGCCGTAAAGCTAACTGCCCTGACCTCCCTCGCTACCGTCTCTGTATCAGCCCTCTTAGACTCAGGAGCCATGGGGAACTTTGTGAGCCCTGAGTTCGTCAGAAAGCATGGGCTCGAGACAACCCTGCTCCCCCAACCCATCCCAGTCCGCAACGTTGATGGGACCCCAAACAAGAACGGGGCCATAACTGAGGAGCTAGAGGCCCTTCTGACATTTGGATGGCACATGGAGCAGGCCCGCTTCGCTGTCGCAAACCTAGGGCGGCAGTCCCTCATCATAGGCCATTCGTGGTTGCTGCACCACAACCCAGAGGCAAAAGGTCAGTATGTCTTGCTGCCCATCCTCCTGTCAGTCGACGTGAGGGCACGCTGACCAGGACCCCGTAGTGGAACCAGGGGACAGGATCTATGCCGCTATCATCCCTCCGGGGTGGGGACATGAACTGAGAGCAACCACGACTCCATCTCAGCGGATGGCCCAGGAAGCCCGCGAACCGGAAGCAGAGCCCGCACCGTTTGAGGCGCTGGTCCCAGAGCAGTACCAGGACTTCCGGGACGTATTCTCGAAAGAGGCCTTTGACCAGCTGCCCCCATGGAAGCCCTGGGACCACACGATAGACCTGGTGCCAGATGCCAAGCTCCCAAGAGGGAGGACCTTCCTGTCACGACCAGAGCAGAAGGAACTAGACGAGTTCCTGTGCGAGAACCTGCGGAACGGGTGCATACGGGCGTCCAAATCCCCAATGGGAGCCCCAGTCTTCTTTGTCAAGAAGAAGGATGGAACGCTGCGCCTAGTCCAGGATTACCGGAAGCTCAACGAGATCACAGTCAAAAACTCGTACCCCCTCCCACTCATTTCGGACATCCCCGCACGCCTCCGAAACGCCAAGTACTTCTCAGTGCTAGATCTGCGCTGGGGATTTAACAACGTCCACATCAAGGACGGTGATGAGTGGAAGGTGGCGTTTTCGACCAACCGTGGGCTATTCGAGCCCACCATCATGTTCTTTGGCCTGTGCAACTCCCCAGCGACCTTCCAAACGATGATGAACAACATCCTCCGGGACTTCATTGACTGGGAGGTCGTCATCTGCTACATGGATGACATTTTGATCTTCACTGCCACCCTGGAGGAGCACCGGAGGGTCGTCCGAGAAGTCCTGGGGACGCTGCGGAAGTGGAGACTCTTCTTGAAGCCGGAGAAGTGTAAGTTTGAGCGGAAACGGATCGAGTACCTTGGCCTCATTATCGCCGAGGGAAGCATCGTGATGGATCCCATGAAAGTCTGCGGAGTTCTCGACTGGCCAACCCCAACCAAGGTCAAAGAAGTACAGTCTTTCTTGGGGTTTGTCAACTTTTACCGCCAGTTTATTAAAGACTTCTCCGAGACTGCCCGCCCCCTCCACACACTGACTCGCAAAACCAAGGCATGGGCCTGGGGACCAGACGAGGACCATGCCTTCTGCACCCTTAAAGACGCCGTCACCTCCGCCCCGGTCCTCACCTTCCCTGCCGATGCAGGTCGCTTCAAACTCGAGTGTGATGCCTCTAACTTCGCCACCGGAGCAGTACTATCCCAGCTCCAGACAGACGGAGAGTTCCACCCTGTAGCCTTCATGTCCAAGGGTTTCACAGACATAGAGCGTAACTATGAAGTGTACGACAAGGAGATGCTCGCAATAGTGCGCGCCCTCGAGGAGTGGTGGCATTTCCTACAAGGAGTGGAGGAGAAAGTCGAGGTCTACACTGACCACCGCAACTTAGGATATTTCCGCACCACGCAACGGCTGAACCGGTGCCAAGCGCCGTGGTCCCTTTTACTCTCCCAATTCCACTTCACCCTCATCCACCGCCCCAGGAAACTCATGGGAAAGCCAGATGCGCTCTCTCGCCACGCAGACCACCTGAAAGGCAAGGACGACAATGATGGGCTAACCCTCCTCCAACCTGCTTGGTTTGAGGCCCATGCAGCGGAGGCGGTCTTGGTAGAGGGTGAGGAGATGACTATCCTCGAGAGGATTAGCAGGGCAAAAGACCTAGATGAAAAGGTGGTGAAGGCAATGCGGGAACTGGGAGAGGGCACACTGAGGTCAGACGAGTGGGAGAAGCAAGGAGAGCTGGTTCTGTACAGAGGGAAGATATATGTCCTGAAAGACCCACAGCTCTGCCATGACCTAGTGCGGCTACACCACGACGCATGGGCGACGGGACACCCAGGATGGTGGAAAACCCTGGAACTCGTCTCCCACGACTACTGGTGGCCACGGATGGTGGAGTATGTCGGGCAGTACGTCTGCAGGTGCAACACCTGCAACCATGTCAAATCCTTCCCCTCCTGCAAAGTGGGTAAGCTCACCCCGAACAAGATCCCTGCCCACCGCTGGCAGGTGATTTCGGTGGACATGATTGGAGAGCTCAGGGCTACAATGCAGTCCTGGTCGTGGTGGATTGCCTATCCAAACGCATCCATGCAATCCCCACAGTGATGACAGTGGACTCGGCAGGGATCGCGCGGCTTTTCCTTGAACATGTCTGGAAGCACCACAGCCTCCCTGAGGAAATCCTCAGTGACAGAGGGAGCGCCTTCGTCTCGCGATTCTCGAAGGAACTCACGGACCTCCTCGGCGTCAAGCTCACCCCCTCGACGCCCTACCACCCCCAGACAGATGGGCAGATGGAGAGAGTAAACCAAGAGGTAGAAGCCTACCTCCGGGTATTTGTCAACCACCGCCAAGATGATTGGGCGGACTGGCTCCCACTAGCAGAGTTCGCCTATAACAACCGCATCCACTCCTCCACTCGCCGCACCCCTTTTGAGCTCGACACTGGCCAACACCCCAGGATGGGGACGGAACCCACACGCACATCCGAGGTAGAAGCCACTGATGCCTTCTCATCGAGGATGATGAAGATGCAAGAAGAGGTGAAAGCGGCGCTAGAGCATGCGGCGGATGAGATGGCCTGCTACTACGACCAGAACCGCGAGGTGGCCCCTACGTACCAAGAAGGCGACCGGGTCTGGCTCAGCACCCAGAACTACACAACTGACTGCCCAACCAAGAAGCTAGACCACAAATGGACTGGCCCCTTCACGATCGTTAAAGTCGTCTCCCCCGCCGCTGTCAAACTCCGGCTCACCGCCTGACAAAGAGGGATCCACCCAGTCATATCCGTGACGAACATCAGACTGCACTGCCCCGATGAAATCGCAGAACGCCCCACCAAACCCCGCCCTGGCCCAGACCTCGAGATGGAGAAGAGGAGTATGAGGTCGAGAAAATCCTGGACTCTAAGTGGCTACGCCGAAAACTCTGGTACCTGGTAAAGTATACAGGCTGGCCACACAGAAAACCAGTGGCTCACACGCGACCACCTGACCCATGCCTCCAACCTAGTTGAGGAGTTCCACGAACGCTGTAGGAGAAATAATATTCAAAGAATAAAACAATGATCTATCAGAATAGTCAACGAACAGGTGACAAGTTCAGACATTTAACAGATCTCATGATCTTTATGAGACTGGACAGACATTAGATCATTATAAATTATCTACACCCATGTAGCATGAGATTTAATCTACTACAATCATGCCTAGAACCTGGCATAGGTGTAGTATTCAAAGAATATATCCCTACAACAAGAAAATAACACATAGACGGCAGAATAAGAAGGAACATTGGGAAAGAAATGTGAATATCTCGGGAACCAGTAAAGGTTTGACTGTAATCTTTTTACCATCTAAAAGGACTGTTTCTTAACTTTATCCACGGTTTTGTTTCCTTCTAAAAGCTTCAAAACTGATGGAGATATTGCTCAAACGGCGAAACACCTTATAATTCATATATATTTATTTGCTAATTCTTACAAAAAGTAATGTGACTCAAGGGAAATATATTGGCGCCCGGAAGTCTGGCGGACCGAATACCATATGATAGAGTATTCCCCGGCACGGGCGG
Organism: Cantharellus anzutake; assembly: GCF_015039405.1. Classification (NCBI taxonomy): domain Eukaryota; kingdom Fungi; phylum Basidiomycota; class Agaricomycetes; order Cantharellales; family Hydnaceae; genus Cantharellus; species Cantharellus anzutake. Next base: position 81,045 of record NW_024067135.1, on the reverse strand, counting down.
ACAGTTTTTGATCGCATCAGAAGAGGAGAAAATGCTAAAAAACCGGATCTTGTATATTTTCCCATGATTCATCAAAACTTTTTGATTTTAAGCTCAAATAAATCGGAACAAAGGAATGATTGATGATCTGGATCTCGGATCATAAGCATAAAGTGATTCAAAAGTCCGCGGATCAGTTAATTAATTGGGAAGGCTCTAGAACATTAGTAATGATGCAGCTTCACAAAAAGGGGTCAATTAGAGAACAGTCTAGAAAGTTCCTTTATAGCCGAGTCATTTCTAAAGATAACCGTTCGTAATTAAGGCGGTGTAGAGCATAGCTTTAGCGCTACAAGATCCCGCTAAGATCGGCGCAAAAGACCAAGAAATGAATTACTTATTGCTGAGTCATGTCCTAAGTCCATTATTAAGCTTACACAGCCCAAGCCCCTATATCATTCTAGAACTATCTATAATACAAATGTAGCACATGTAACTAGTGCGAGGTGTGGGAGTAGAGAGGCCTCTGAAAAGCATAAAAGGCCGCCGCTTCTGCCCCCTCTCAAACCTCAGGTAGAAATAAAAGTTTAATTCTCCTCACCAGTGGTTGGTTCATTTGCTCCAAAAGATAAAAGCAAATATTAGTTGTTAGCTAATATAAAACTAACACGTCACTCTAAGCGTAAGTTAGGGTCAGTTAGACACAGCTGAACAAAAGTGTCATAGTGAGAATTAGTGAGAATTTGGTGGAGGGACTTCTTAATTGAATAATCTCTCAGCAATATTTGGTTATCACACCACAGGAGAAAAGTGAGCGATCCTGAACCTGCTAGATAACTAGCACGCACTCTAAGCGATAGAAAGAGCAGTTTGGTCACTCCTGTATTGAGTAACATTTATTGCGGAATTATTTTATTAGTAGTTTTCCTTCAGCAAATTATCAGGAAAATCACGTCCTACTGAAAAGTGGTATATCTAGGTGTAATATTGACTAGAAATCATAGTAAAGTCAATATAAAATTTTATCCGTAGACGATCTATACGTCAGGTGAGATCGTTGGGGGGTGTTTATTGTTGTTTAGACAGTGAACAATCATATATTTGGCAACCAAAACACAGTCAGTACGCAAATCAGCACAAACTCTAATATCGTTATTGGACGTAGGAACTGGTTACATAAGGTGATCCAGCTCTGCTCCTTCAACGCACCCCCATGCCCTGGGGAGAGAGAAGGAGAACCGCCCAGCCACTTCGAGGCGAAGCGGCTTAAGGGGGGGGGTGATGTCAGGGCACACCCGCCTGACCCTGTGCCACACCGCACTACCCTGTTATCACTCCCCGTCTCCTCTCCCCCATTTTCCCCCTTCTCTCTATCTCTATTTCTATTTCTATTCTACGGTCGATTTCCCTTTCTCCATGTACTACTACATACCTGACCCCACCCCCCTGATCGCCGCACACGCCACGCACCCTCCCGCCTACTGAGCGGCCACCTCCGGGATCTCCTGCGGAGACACCCAGGGAGGTGTGGCTGTGTGCGGAGATGATGTGGCTTCCTCCACGTGACCCTAGCTGCATGTATATAATAGTGCCTGGGGTGGGAACAGAAGAAGCAGCCTTCTTCTCAACTTCCCACTTCAGTGGTCGGGGATGCTCACCCCACGACGGGATTGCCGCTACGCACAGCCGCTACTTGTCCCACCGAGTCCCGCGTGCAGGGACCTTGCCACTTTCAGAGCTGTCCCTGACAGCCCCAGAAGTAGCAGTATCCCCACCCGCCATCTATGTCCTCTCCAAACGCTCCCCGAGATCTCTGAACCTCTCCGTGAAGCTGACCGCCCTCACCTCCCTCGCCTCTGTGTCCGTGTCAGCCCTCCTAGACTCAGGGGCCACTGGGAACTTTGTAAGCCCCAAGTTCATCTGGAAGCACAGGCTCAAAACCTGTCAGGGCATGCCCCACCCAACCCCCGCTCTGCTCCCCTGCTCCGCACCGCTTCTCCCTCTTCCTTTCTCCTTTCCTCCTTTCTTCCTTTCTTTCTTTCTCTCTCTCTCACATGGACCACCTTTCCCACTGCTCAATGTATCACTGGCACACATTGTCACGACTGACAAATCCCGGGGCTCCATCAGCAGTGAACCAATGCTGATAGGCGAATCTGCCGACCCGAAACCCATCCTAACCAGCCCCCAACCCCATGTCTGGCCCCCTGCCTTACTGTGTGAGACTTGGCCAGTAATCAGAACCTAGACCCTGCCGGTATTCCGACCTTACCTCCAGTTCCTGAGCCCTTGGCGCTCCTGGCATTCAGTCATGCCTGCCTTGTCTCCATCCGAACCACACTCATCGCTTCCCGCTATGTGGTCACAGCCATGCCCCGCTTCCGTGCATTACGCACCCTCTGCCCACTCCGCACCCTCTGCCCATCTCTGCACCTTCTGGCCACTTCTGGTTGCCCTTGACACCTCTGGTCAGGTCAACACTCCCACTCCCCTCTGTACCTCTGTTGGCCTTCATGCTGTCCTTGTGTGACAGTGCTGGCAGATCAACCTCTGTTCGCGGACTTGTGTCGGCACCGCACCGACCCCGCTTATTTGCGGACTTGTATCGGTGCCGTGTGCTGACCTCTGCTTTTCCTCTGGCCATTTGTCACTTGGCAGCTTATCATTCATTCCTTGCTGAGTGCCATTTATTGTTTGCTTCCCTGCCAATATCGGCATTTGATCCCCTCTTTATTGGCACTAGGTTATTGATCTCATTCAGTTATTCATCAATAACCCTTGCCACTTATTGTTTATTGATCTGTTCCTCGTTTCCAGTTCCCGGGCTCTTGTCCTTATTTAGTTTGACAATCCCCGCTTATCTCCACGCCGGACCACGCCGGACTGACCGGCCTTTCTATATTCCCTCTTGCCTATTTATATACCTTGTAAATACTTTTGGGGACCTCAGTCTGAAATCAACTAGAGTACCCCCCTGTCTGGTCTGAGTCTCTCCTTCTGCAAAGGGGGCTTCCCCCCCTCTGAGTCCGTGCTCGCGGAGTCCGTGCTCCTCCTATAGGTCCGCTCCGCCCGCAAGTCTTGTTTGAAGTCTGCTGTGAGTGTCAATCTGTAAATACGGGATCTCCCCCAAATGTCAAGCTCAGGGCACAGCGCTCCACCTGAGTCGCTGAGGCCGCGATCCCACTCTGCTAACCTTGAACAGCGCTTCCGGATGTGCCGCATATTTCTGCCTGCATATCCGCATGCGCGCTCCAACAGACCTCTGCATCAACTCCGACCTCAACTCAGACAGAACCCAATCCGTCTTCTATCTGTCTTCTGACAGTCTGCCAGACTCTAACTATATTCCCAGTCTCTGACAGCATTCCAGATCTCTGACAGTATTCCGACTCCGACAATAATCCAGACTCTGACACACATGCCCATTTCCCCTCCTGTATCTTACCATCCCTATATCGCTGCCACCGCCGCCACACTCGCCCTGCACCCACAGCGGGCCCTCTTGGGATCTCCTGTGGAGACACCCGGAGAGCCGTGGCTGTGTGCGGGGGTGATGTGGTGCGCCCCACGTGACCGATCCCGCATGTATATAATAACAGCTGGAGTGGGAACTGAAGAAGTAGCCTTCTTCTCATATTCCCACTTCAGACTAAGTGGTCGGGGATGCTCACCCCACGATGGGATCGCCGCTACGCACAGCCGCTATTCATCCCACCGAGTCCCACATGCCGGGACCTCGCTGCTTTCGGAGCTGTCCCTGACAAAACCACCCTGCTCCCCCAGCCCATCCCTGTCCGTAACGTCGATGGGACCCCAAATGAGAATGGAGCCATAACAGAGGAACTAGAAGCCCTCCTGACGTTCAGACAGCATACAGAACAGGCCCGCTTCATGGTCGCAAACCTTGGGTGACAATCCCTCATCATAGGGCACTCGTGGCTGCTGCACCACAACCTGGAGGTGGACTGGGTATGACAAAAGATCACCATGTCCTGCTGCCCATCCTCCTGCCAGCTGCCACGAGCACGAGATGACCAAGACCCCATGCTAGAGCCCGGAGATGGGATCTACGCTGCGATCATCCCCCCAGACTGGGGACATGAACTGAGGGCGACTACTACCCCCTCTCAGCGGATGGCCCAAGAGGCCCACAACCCAGAGGTGGAACCCGCACTGTTCGAAACACTGGTACCAGAGCAGTACTGTCAGGGCACATACCCTGACTTAGCCCGGACCCGCTCCACTTCCTGCGCACTTCCTGCACTGCACGCTCTGCACGCCGCATGATCCGACCCCAGATCCCACCTCATGTGACTTCCGGGTATCCCCGGAAGTTTTCGCCATATTGGGGCCACTGTGGGAAAGTGAGAAGTTAACCTTCTTCTCACTTTCTTACCCACAGTAGCATTGTGCCCTGAGATGGGCTGTTACAGGTCAGGCTCTGGGTTATAGAGAGAGGGGTCATGGGGACCCGGGTTTGTCCCCTGACAAGTACCAAGACTTCCGGGACGTATTTTCGAAAGAGGCCTTCGACCAGCTACCTCCCCGGAAACCTTGGGACCATGCCATTGATCTGGTACCGGATGCTAAACTCCCCAGGGGGAGGACCTTCCCACTCTCACAGCCGGAGCAGAAGGAGCTGGACGAGTTTCTGCACGAAAACTTGCAGAACGGGCACATATGACCATCCAAGTCCCCAATGGGAGCCCCAGTCTTCTTTGTCAAGAAGAAGGACGGGTCACTGTGCCTGGTCCAAGACTACCGGAAGCTGAACGAGATCACAGTGAAGAACTCGTATCCGCTCCCACTCATCTCGGACGTCCTTGCCCGCCTCTGCAGTGCTAAGTACTTCTCTGCACTAGACCTACACTGGGGGTTCAACAATGTCCGGATCAAGGATGGTGACGAGTGGAAGGCCGCGTTCGCGACCAACAGAGGGCTGTTTGAGCCCCTGGTGATGTTCTTCGGGTTGTGCAACTCACCTGCGACTTTCCAAATCATGATGAACGACATCCTTTGGGATTTCATTGACCGAGAGGTTGTCATCTGTTACATGGATGACATCCTCATCTTCACTGCTACCCTGGAGGAACACCGGAGGGTAGTACAAGAAGTCTTGGAGATGCTGTGGAAGAGGAAGCTCTTCCTGAAGCCCGAGAAATGTAAGTTTGAGCGGACACGGATCGACTACTTGGGGCTCGTCATTTCTGAAGGTAGCGTGGCAATGGACCCTGTAAAGGTCTGAGGAGTTCTCGACTGGCTGGTTCCGACCAAGGTGAAGGAGGTGCAGTCCTTCCTAGGGTTTGTGAACTTCTATCGCCGGTTCATCAAGGACTTCTCAGAGAAGGCATGCCTGCTCCACACGCTCACCCAGAAGACCAAGGTTTGGAGTTGGGGCCCGGATGAGGATCTGGCCTTCCATGCTCTGAAGGAGGCCGTCACCACTGCCCCTGTCCTCTCCTTCCCCACCAATTCCGGGCGCTTCAGACTCGAGTGTGATGCCTCCAATTTTGTGACCGGTGTGGTCCTCTCCCAACTCCAGTCGGACAGAGAGGTCCACCTGGTAGCGTTCATGTCCAAAAGCTTCACGGATGTAGAACGCAACTACGAAATATACGACAAGGAGATGCTCGCGATCGTCCGAGCTCTTGAAGAATGGAGACATTTCCTGGAGGGTGCCCAAGAGAGGGTCAAGGTTTACACAGATCACCATAACCTGGGGTATTTCCAGACGGCCCAGAGGCTGAACCGACGCCAAGCATGATGGTCCCTCTTCCTCTCCCGCTTCTACTTCACCCTCGTCCACCGCCCAGGGAAACTCATGGGGAAACCTGACGCACTCTCCTGCCGTTCGGACCACCTGAGAGGGAAGGACAACAATGAAGGGCTGACGCTCCTTCAACCAGCTTGGTTTGAAGCCTGGGGGATGGAGGCGATCTCAGTGGAGGAGAGGCAGGTATACTGGAGAGGATACGTTGGGCAAAGGACCATGATGAGAGGGTGGTGAAAGCTATGCGAGAGTTGGGAGAGGGAACACTTAGGTCGGATGAATGGGAGAAGCAAGGAGAGCTAGTTCTCTATTGGGGGAGGGTGTACATCCCGAAGGACCCTCAACTCCGCCATGATCTGGTATGGCTGCACCACGATGCATGGGCGATGGGGCACCCGGGGCGATTGAAAACCCTGGAACTCATCTCCCGCAACTACTGGTGGCCCTGGATGGCAGAGTACATCGGGCGATATGTACGTGGGTGTGACACCTGCAACTGCATCAAGTCCTTCCCCACACGCAAAGTGGGAAAGCTCACCCCAAACAAGATCCCTACCCACTGCTGGCAGGTGATCTCAGTAGACATGGTGGGAGAGCTCCTGGAGTTGAAGGGCTACAATGCCATCCTAGTCGTAGTGGACCGCCTGTCCAAACGTATCCACACGATCCCCACCACGACATCAGTGGACTCGGCTGGTATTGTGTGGCTCTTCCTGGACCATGTCTGGAAACACCACGGGCTCCCGGAAGAAATCCTCAGCGACAGAGGGAGTGCCTTTGTCTCCCGCTTCTCGAGAGAGCTTGTGGACCTCCTAGGAGTGAAGCTGACCCCCTCAACACCCTACCACCCCCAGACAGATGGACAGACAGAGCAAGTTAACCAGGAGATCGAGGCCTACCTCCGGGTGTTTGTCAACCACCACCAAGATGACTGGGTGGACTGGCTCCCCTTGGCAGAGTTTGCCCACAACAACTGCGTCCACTCCTCCACCCACCGGACCCCCTCCGAACTCGACACCGGGCAGCACCCCAGGATGGGGACAGAACCCACACACACGTCTGAAGTGGAAGCTGCAGATGCCTTCTCGTCTAGGATGATGAAAATGCAGGAAGAGGCGAAAGCAGGGCTGGAACACGCAGCGGACGAGATGGCCTGCTATTACGACCGAGACCGTGAGGCAGCCCCAAAGTACCAAGAGGGCGACCAGGTCTGGCTTAGCGCCCAGAATTACATGACGGACTGGCCGACCAAGAAGTTGGACCACAAATGGCTAGGCCCCTTCAAGATTATTAAAGTCGTCTCCCCAGCCGCTGTTAAACTCCAACTCACCGCACGACAAAAGGGAGTCCACCCAGTCATGTCCATGATGAACATCAGACCGCACCGCCTGGACAAGATTGCAGAACGACCTCCCGACCCCTGCCCAGGCCCAGAGCTCGTAGACGGAAAGGAGGAGTATGAGGTGGAGAAAATATTGGACTCCAAGTGGCTACGCCAGAGACTTTGGTATTTGGTAAAGTTCACCGGCTGGCTGGACTCAGAAAATGAATGGCTTCCCTGCGACCAACTAACCCACACCCCCAACCGAATTAAGGAGTTCCACCAGACACACCCCCACCCCCCAGGGAGGGAAAGGGAAAACCCTCTGGCCGCTTCGAGGTGAAGCAGCTTAAGGGGGGGGTGATGTCAGGGCACACCCGCCTCACCCGGCTCCACCTGGCTCCACTCCACCCGCTACCCCCTTCTCCCCCTTCCTATCTCCTCCTCCCTCCACTTCCCCCTCTTCTTATTTCTTCTCTGTCTCATTCTCTATTCTATTTACATGGACGACTTCCCTTGATCGATGTACTACTAACCCGCCCGCGACCCATGCACGACGCACCCAGCCCCGGATGCTCCGGACGACCCCTGGGTACACTGTCAGGGACTCATCCGGGGTCAAGGGGGCCCGGGTGTAACATCCGGGGCTGTGTTAGAACTTGCGGATTCGGACAACTCCGGAATGGAATCAGAGACTTAGCATAGAAGGACCTTGGCCTCAGCGACTCAGGCGGAGCGCTGTGCCATTGCTGGTTGTCCTAGGGGTCCCTAATTTCAGATCTAGCAGAGGGAAAGTCTCTTGGGGGAATTCATGTCGATTTCGGACTGAGGTTACAAGTTACTAGGTACATTGTATATAAGGAGGGGTCCGGAATCAAAAGGAACAAGGGTAGGACGAAAGCAGACAAAGGGAGATGGAAAGAGTAACAACTCCGAGGGTCAAGTGTTTGACTCAATGGTGTTTCCCAAAGGAGGAATGAAGGGCCAAGGCCCAAGAAGGAAGGAAGGAGGATGGGAGTCGGGAATGGCTAGCTGACTGAATAGAAAGGAAGCAGCAGCCCAAATAGGAATGAGGGAGAATAGCGGAATTGAAATGGACAATGCAATGGTTGCAAGGTCCGGAGTAAGTCCGGAAAGTCCGAACTCGGAGGTTAAACTCCGGAATATTGGCAAAGGTAATTAAATGGAATGAGCTAACCAATACAATGGGTATAAGCGGAGGTGGGGTCAAAGTCCGAGGTCGGAGCTAAGACCGGAGGTTCCGGAGACGAGACGTGAACGGGATACCGGAGCGGAGGTCCGGAGTCGGGAGCATAGGGTTTGCGTACTCGTCTGGAAGGTGTCGAGGTTGGGGTCGGACCCGGAATGTTCCGGAGTCGGACCGAAGGTGGTGTTGGAGCCGGAGGTGGGATAACCTCTTGGAGTCGGCAAGGAGAAAGTGACGGAAGGGAAGTAGGGCTCCGGAAGTCGGAGTTCGGAGTTCCAGGAGCCCGGAGCGGAGGTCGGGATTGTATGGATATGACAGGCTGAGAGCCTGGCGGGGGGCGGATTGGGCATGTGTACTGACAGGCCTGATGTGGGACAGTGGTCCCTGGCCACTTAGACTGAAGTGGAAAGTTGTTATTATCATTGAAAGAGAAATATTGTACTACTTACCTGAAGTGGAAAGTTGAGAAGAAGGCTACTTCTTTGGTTCCCACTTCAGGTTCATTTATATACATGCGACTTAGATCACATGACAGGTGCCATGTCACCCTCGCACACAGCCGTAACCACCCGGGTATCTCCGTGGGAGATCCTGAGGGCATCCGGTGCAGGCGCTGTAGGTGGGATAATCGCCCACGTGCAGAGCCGGCTCGGATACCTGCTTCCAACATTCAGAAACCACTTCCATTCACGCGACAACTCGATACAAATTTGGTATCCAAAAATAGTGCTAATTCGTATGATTCTGACGATACCAAGAACGTCCCAATCGGTGGAGATTTGACGGAGTTCTATGTTGGGCAAGTTAGGCATGGCAGGTCACGAGTATGTGCGGGCGTGGGAATCTCAAGCGGCAACCCAGGATTCCAGCCTCACTCGTTCCCACGGCGTCTAATAAATTGGTAAAAATGCTTATTGGCTGTGTGAGAGTTATCTCCGGCTACATTTCCAATTTAGGCTCTTAATTCCGCAAATCCATTGAGAAATCGCTTATTTTCATCTATTTTCATATTTGCCATCATTTCAGTTATTGATCAATATTCTTTTATTGATACTGTTACCCTTTTTTATTATTTCGCCTAATAAGGTACCCAGGTGCCATATGGTACCAATATTCCCCATCTATTCTTTCTAAAAATAATTATTAGATATAATCCTGTACATACCGGATTTTTGAAAAGAAGTTCTCCCCTCCCCCAATTTTCTCTAAGGTGCTAGGACGCACTAGAGAGGGTGTGAGTGTGTGGAATTCCAACAGTAGGAATAAGGGCAGTGATCTAGCTCACAACGAGTGAGTAGTGGACACTGAGCCCGGACCTTGCGGAAATCCCGGAGAACCCACTGCGGAGTTTAGGATCGAGAGCATAGCGAAGTCTAGTCAAGAAGTAGGAGTTTTGGAGAGTTTGTCCCCCACGAGCTGTGTCGGCATAGAGAGCTGCGGGCCCTCTTTCAGCACATGTACTGGGCACAGCGGGAAGTCACCCAAGGTGCCCGGGCCGGGTACGTGGTGGGCGCGCTGCAGATGGGTCAATGGTACACTGATACAAAGAAAGTCGTCCATGTAGAATAAAGAGAGAATAAAGAAGAAGTAAGATAAGGAGAAAGTGAGGAGGGAAGAATGAGGAGGGGGGAAGGGAAAGGAAGAGGAGGTAAGGAAGGGTGGTCAGTGGGGTACCAGGTCAGGTGGAGCCGGGTCAGGCGGGTGTGCCCTGACAGGTATGAAGTGGGTGCATGCAGCAATGGGTCCACAGGCAGATGTCCCTGAAGTGGGAATGGTGTGTCAGGGACAGCTTCGAAAGCGGCAAGGTCCCGGCATGCGGGACTCGGTGTGACGAATAATGGCTAGGCGTAGTGGCGATCCCGTCGCGGGGTGAGCGTCCCTGACCACTTAGTCTGAAGTGGGAATGTGAGAAGAAGGCTACTTCTTCGGTTCCCACTCCAGCTGTTATTATATACATGTGGGATCGGTCACGTGGGGCGCACCACGTCACCCTCGCACACAGCCACAGCTCTCCGGGTGTCTCCGCAGGAGATCCCGAGAGGGCCCGCTGTGGGTGCGTGTTACAGGAATGGGTTCCAGGGAACCCAACCTGAGCCGTTCGGCTCACTAATGGAGGTGGCTGCGTAGCCATCAGAGGGAGAGCAGAATAGGATGAGGGTATGGGAGTACAACCTGTGTGTCGGCCAACGGTAACTTGGCACTCCTGGGAGCGTACCGGTAGCGAGTATGATGTGGGCTCCTTGAGGGAGCCACCTGGCTGTCTGCTAACGGGGACTTGGCACTCCTGGGAGCGTGCCGGTAGCAGGTGTGCTGGGAGTGTCTGGCTAGTGGTGACTTGGCGCTCAATGGAGCGTACTGGTAGTGAGGGATACTGGGACTCCCAAAGGGAGTCACCCAGTTGATGGCTATCGGTGACTTGGCGCTCATGGGAGCGTACCGGTAGCAGGAGTTGTTGGGGAAAGCGGGCTGGTGGACCAGTGCATGGTAGTGGGTGACCATGGGAAGTGGGACCTGCGGGTGCGTGGCCAGGCATCCTGGAGCTGCCTGGACCGTATCCTTCTCCTGAGGAGGTGGGATAGGCTACAGTTCCTGATAGGGAACTTCTGGTTGGATGGGAGTAACCACTCGACCACCCAGTGGACTGGTGGGAGTGGACAGCAGGAGGTTGGGCATGGGAATGCCCTCCTCATTGCGGTTTTGTCATGGAGAGGAGGAATAGGGAGGTGGATATGGTTCCAGGGTTACAGGTTGAGTTTACAGTGGTGACACAATGGTGAGGATGTTACAATCGCGGTACAAGGTTTGTGGGTTATGTATTTGATAATGAAAGACATTTTTCGGCATCTGCCTTACACATCATATGACTTCTAACTATCTAATATAAAAGTCACAATGGTCAAGGGAAGTCCCTTGAAACTCAACAAATTCCCCAGCCAGCACCAAAACCCAGTGGGTGTCATATCCCGGAATCCCGACCCCGCACACTCCCACCACATCACACCTTCCTAACAACTTCACCATCCCCTACACCATGCCTCCCCACTCTCCAAATCACCTTCCCTCCTGGCTTTCTCAGCTCCGGTCTGGTTGCGGCACACCGAACCTTGGCTACTCCCATCCCGGAACCTCGGTCCCGAGTCGGAACATTCGGAGACCCCGGATTTGCTCCGATATCCTGACGGACCTCCGACATCCCGTGACATGCCCTTAAACCATTCCCTCGCCCACTTCATTTATTGGAGTCACCCAACATCCTTCGGACACGCAACTCCGCTTTCGGAGCTAACCGTATCCTTCGGTGATCTCCTTCACGCTATCACTTATTAGTCATCTTCCATTCTTAGCACGACCACCTTCTTACTACCATTCAGTCGGCTAACCCCCCTTCCCCATTTGTCTTCCCCATTCATTTTCCGGCCTCCAACTCCGCCCTTTTGGCCTGACACCTCGGTTCCCCGTTTTTAGATATCGTTTGGAACCTTTCGGTACCTCTCGGTATCATTCGGTACCTTTCGGTGTTTTTCCCCGTTTTGTCATTTCGGGCTTTGACTAAAGTCCTCCCCATCCACTTTTATAAATACCCGTAGATTAGAACCTGTAGTTCCTCAGTTCTAATCTCGACTAAAATGCCACCCAAAGTCCCTCTGAGTGATTCCTGTCTCTGTTCTACAAGACACCTCAGACATAAGAAATACAAGGACTAACAGAGACGTAACGGAGGCACAGCGCTCCCTCCGAGTCGCTGAGGCTGCATCCTTCTTAGAGCCTCTTGTACCATCCAGCAGAACCGGGCTCCCTGAGAAGCTTCAGTTCATCACCGGAGCCCTCGGACCCCCCTCTAGTTGAGCCCCCGCCTGCATTCGGACTCATGCATTCACCCCTTCTTCCATAACCGACGGGTTTTTGACAGTGGGAAAGCTTGGCATGGGGTTTGACAGCGAAATAAAGGTGCAGGGACCAAAGGTTTGATTGTTCATAGTCATGGACCATAAGATTCTAGGTCCATTCCTATAACAGTGCGGGGCGAGTGCGGCGGTGGTGGTGGCGATATAGGAGTGGTAAGATACAGGAGGGGAAATGGGCATGTGCACTGGTGATACATTGAGCAGCGGGAAAGGTGGTCCATGTTTGAGAGAGAGAAAGAAAGGAAGGAAGAAAGGAGGAAAGGAGAAAGGAAGAGGGAGAAGCGGTGTGGAGCGGGGGAGCGGAGCGAGGGTCAGGTGGGGCATGCCCTGACATGGTGTTAAATATCATTAAAAGGAAAACTAAGCTACTTACCTGAAGTGGGAATGGTTAGAAGAAGACTGCTTCTCTGGTTCCCACCCCAGGTATGTTTATATACATGGTGCTCAGGTCACATGAGAGTTGCCATGTCATCCCCATGCACAGCCCCAGCCACCCAGGTATCCCCATGGGGGATCCCGAAGGGATCCGCTGCAGGTGCGCATGCTGGGTGTATGTCAGGGCACACCTGCCTGACCCGGCTCCACCCGGCCCAACCTGACCCAGTACCCCGCTGACCACCCTTCCTTTATTCTCTCTTTATTCTACATGGACGACTTTCTTTGTATCAATGTACCATTGACCTATCTGCAGCATGCCCACCACATACCCAGCCTGGGCACCTCGGGCGACTTCCCGCTGTGCCCAGTACACGCACCTGCACCGGATGCCCTCAGGATCTCCCATGGAGATACCCGGGTGGTTATGGCTGTGTGCGAGGGTGACGTGGCACCCGTCATGTGATCTAAGCCGCATGTATATAAACGGACCTGAAGTGGGAACCAAAGAAGTAGCCTTCTTCTCAACTTTCCACTTCAGGTAAGTAGTACAATATTTCTCTTTCAATGATAATAACAACTTTCCACTTCAGTCTAAGTGGCCAGGGACCACTGTCCCGCATCGGGCCTGTCAGTATGCATGCCCGATCTGCCCCCCACCAGGCTCTCAGCCCCGGACGTTACACCCGGGCCCCCTCGACCCCGGATGAGTCCCTGACAATACCCCACTGGGCCCTCAGCACCGGGCGATATACCCGGATGCTCTTGACCCCGGACCGGTCCCTGACAGTATTTTCAGCTCCCCCCAACAAACACCCGGAACCTGGGTGGTAACTTCTGGATAAGTAAACTAAACTAAGGCGCCCATTGAGATCTCTGTTTGAAGTCTCTGAACATCGTCCTCCAGCTCCATGCATCTCGATGTGAGCCATGCATACTCGTCAACATTGATGCCACAGTGGGGGCACTTCAGGTTCTCTCCGATGGCAGGCCAACATTCCATAGCTGAGAATTCATCATCCATTTCTAGCATGCCTGAATGCACCATTCATGGTACCAGATGTAGTGCTGGTTTGGCCTGCCTTAGTATTCCTTAGTATTCAGCCTTGCATATTAGCGAGGCATCTTACTGCTCAGGTTTGTGAGTTCCCATTTGTTATAGATATAGGCTAGAATCTTATGGTCCGTGGTTGCAAGCAGATGGACCCAGGACCTTCCCCATTTTACTTCTCCATCAAACCCCATGCCAAGCTTTCCCACTGGGTTTTGGTGCTGGCTGGGGGATTTGTTGAGTTTCAAGGGACTTCCCTTGACCATTATGACTTTTATATTAGATAGTTAGAAGTCATATGATGTGTAAGGCAGATGCCGAAAAATGTCTTTTCCTTATCTAATACATAACCCACAAAACCTTGTACCGTGATTGTAACTGCCACACCATTGTGCCACCACTGTAAGCCTTCTCTGTAACATCTGACTTGGTCCATATCGATGTCTACATCGATATTCTTACAATCTGTGAGAAAACCTCAACAGCCCAGTGAGTGCTCAGACACCAGACCTCACTCTTCCTGCTTGTCAGAGTCGGGATTCTTGTCGGAATCGGAATACTGTCAGAGATCTGGAATGCTGTCAGAGACTGGGAATATTGTTGGAGTCTGGCAGACTGTCAGAAGACAGATAGACGATGGATTGGGTTCTGTCTGAGTCGGGGTCGGAGATTGTGGCAGAGGTCTGTTGGAGCGCGCGCGCGGATATGCGGGCGGAAATATGCGGCGCGTCTGGAAGTGCTGTTCAAGGTTAGCAGAGTGGGATCACGGCCTCAGCGACTCAGGTGGAGCGCTGTGCCCTGAGCTTGACGTTTGGGGGAGATCCCGTATTTACAAACTGACACTTACAGCGGACTTCAAACCAGACTTGTGGGCGGAGCGGACCTGTAGGAGGAGTGCAGACTCCGCGAGCACGGACTCAGAGGGGGGAAGCCCCCTTTGCAGAAGGAGGGACTCAGACCAGACAGGGGGGTACTCTAGTTGATTTCAGACTGGGGTCCCCGAAAGTATTTACAAGGTAGATAAATAGGCAAGAGGGAATATAGAAAGGCCGGTCAGTCCGGCGCGGTCCGGCGTGGAGATAAGCGGGGATTGTCAAACTAAATAAGGACAAGAGCCCGGGAACTGGAAACGAGGAACAGATCAATAAACAATAAGTGGCAAGGGTTATTGATGAATAACTGAATGAGATCAATAACCTAGTGCCAATAAAGAGGGGATCAAATGCCGATATTGGCAGGGAAGCAAACAATAAATGGCACTCGGCAAAGAATGAATGACAGGCTGCCAAGTGACAAATGGCCGGAGGAAAAGCGGAGGTCAGCGCGCGGCGCCGATACAAGTCCGCAAATAAGCGGGGTCGGTGCGGTGCCGACACAAGTCCGCAAACAGAGGTTGATCTGCCAGCACTGTCACACAAGGACAGCATGAAGGTCAACAGAGGTACAGAGGTGTTGACCCGACCAGAGGTGTCAAGGGCAACCAGAAGTGGCCAGAAGGTGCAGAGATGGGCAGAGGGTGCGGAGTGGGCAGAGGGTGCGGAATGCACGGAAGCGGGGCATGGCTGTGACCACATGGCGGGAAGTGATGAGTGTGGTTCGGATGGAGACAAGGCAGGCATGACTGAATGCCGGGAGTGCCAAGGGCTCAGGAACTGGAGGTAAGGTCGGAATACCGGCGGGGTCTAGGTTCTGATTATTGGCCAAGTCTCACGCAGTAAGGCAGGGGGCCAGACATGGGTTGGGGGCTGGTTAGGATGGGTTTCGGGTCGGCGGATTCGCCTATCGGCATTGGTTCGCCACTGACGGAGCCCCGGGATTTGTCGGTCGTGACACTGCTCCCACCCCCCCACTGGGTGGTTGAGCTCCCATTCCTATCCTTCCTGTAGTACCCTACTGGGTCCTACAACCCTTCCTCCCTTCTTGGGAGGGAGAAGTGACCCAGGCAGCCCCAGGATGCCTGGCCACGTACCCACGGGCCCAAATTCCCATGGTCACTCACTACCGTGCACTGGTCAACCAACCTGCCTGTCCCAACAAATCCTGCTACCAGTACGCTCCCTTGAGCGCCAAGTAACCGATAGACAACCACTGGGCTACTCCCTCAAGGAGTGCCAACTACCCATGCTACTGGTATGCTCACATGAGCGCCAAGTCACTGCTAGCCAACTGTTAGATGGCTCCCTCAAGGAGCCCCCATTATACCCGCTGCTGGTACGCTCCTTGGAGTGCCAAGTTGCTGCTAGCCAACTGTTAGGTGGCTCCCTCAAGGAGCCCCCATTATACCCGCTGCCAGTACGCTCCTCGGAGTGCCAAGTTACCGTTAGCATGACACCACACCCGCTGCCAGTACGCTCCTCAGAGCGCCAAGTTACCATTAGTACACCCAGTCTCAGATCTCCTCCTGCTCTCCCTTCAATGGCTACACAGCCACCTCTGTCCATGAGCAGAACAGCTCAGGTTGGGTTCCCCGGAACCCATTCCTGTAACACCATTGAATGAGTAGTGGATACCTTGGTTGCGGCATTCAGGGGTTCCGATACAAGCCCGATCTCTCTTATTCAATGTCATGTTAGCCTACAATCTATTTCTGACATTCACGATTGTCTCCTACACTTTGAGTCTTCCACGACGATTGTGTTGTTTCAGTGTATTAGCTGCCTGGTGCTCATCAGCTGTTGTGTACAATCGGGGCATCTGTGACCCCATTTCTCCACAACACAAGCTGATACGGTGCTTCCATCCTATAATACATTATATCAGTGGTTAAAGAGTCATCAGAGAGGCAGGTAGCACCTCATGAGTATTCACAACAGCTTCAGAATTATTATGACAACTTCACACACCAATTGAAGTCACAAGCCTGCAAGATCAAACACCATTTTCAACACTGTTTATCTTTTCAAATATGCATATTGCCTCTGAGCCCTGCCGTTAAATATTAGTGCACATCTGTTCTATAATACACTATTAAAGAACCATCAGAAGAGGTGGGTGGCATCCCCCTTGATTGTCCATGACAATATTGTCATGATTAACTCAATAGAGGTCATGAGCCAGTGGTTTCGTTCGCCCCCTCCACCTCTCCCCATCTTGCTTCCTCACCTTGTGGCTCCGCCACCATGGCCAGTGTCACATCTTTTCTCTCAGTCAGGTCCCAGACGTATAGCTGCATTGTCAAGTAAGTAACAACCTCACTTAATATATTCTACAGTTCCCGTTCAAAACAAGGAGCCACAGCTTAGCAGCATTTTGTCACGGCCCTGCAAAGTCCCTGCCCTTCTACCACTTTCTGCACCCTCATCCTTGCACCTGTTACTCGCGCCCATTAATCGCACCATTGCCCATCACTTAGCGGCGCCGATAGTGGTTCCTGTTCTATAGCCCCATAGCAGTGCCTCCTTTTCTCCTGCCACCACTTGAATTCCTCAACCATTTGGCCGATACCGTTTTATTCTTATTCATTCGCTTAACTAACTAGCGGTTGTTATGGTCACCGCTGATCCACTCCTTATTGACATTTGGTTTATTCATTTATTGACAATTGGTTATTCCTTTATTGACATTTGATTTATTCGTATATTGACATTCTGATCTGCCACCATATTGGCGCCTAGATTGCCGGCCTATCCATTCTGCCTCCCAACTTCGCCGTTCTCTGTTCCATTTCCCTGGTCCTCATCGCTCTTTTAGTTCTGTTGTACTTACCATCCCACTCCCATCCTGTGCCGGACCGACCGGCCCCTTCTCTGTTCTCCTTTCGTATTTATACTTGTAGTTTACTGTCGATGTACCAGAGTTCGAATATCGACTAGAATTCCCCCCCAAGTACTCTCATCTTAAGTTCGCCTCTCAACTTCATCCCCACTTAAGTCAACGTCGCCACAAGGTCTTTCCCACTAATGTGAAATACGGGACAGCCTAGAATGTGTGGCACAACGCTCTGGCCAAGTTGTTGAAGCCGAAGTCCCAACCCCCACGATGCCTTGCAATGGAGTAGCTCATTAGCTAAGTGACCACTTATGCTGCCATACTCCGCTCCACTTCCCGCGATCACCTCGAATACAGTTTCTGACACATTTGGTGTTTCTGGAAAGCAGAGTGTTCTAGCGACTCGCTGCTATTACAGAGACATCAGATGCCCCCACCCACTCTAATCACTCAGGTTGTGTGGGGTGTTTACACACTGCTGTACCAGGGTATGAGAGATCTTTCCACTGCGGTGTCGCTTTGACTTCCCTTCACTCAGCATCCCAGGGCAAAGCCCACCGGTAGGCCACGCCCGGCTTTCAACATGTCTCCAACTACTCAGGTCGTGCAGAGTGCTTACATGCTGCTGTACCAGGGTACAATAGATATCTCTGTGTTTGTCACCTTTGCACCTTTTCGCCCAGCACCCTAGCTCGAAGCCCGATACCAGGCCACACCTGGCTTTACACACAGCTGATCTTCCGACTGCCATCTTACTCCCTTCCTCCATGAAGCCACTTTCCTCCAGTTTGCACTGCATTCGCATATGTGAACATGAGTTCTGAAGCTGTTGTGACATCGCCTATCCCTGTTCCCAATGCTGAGCACGCTCACCAAGGCTGGAAAGTAAACCATCAGGGTGTATTCTATATTTGTGCACTTGGGCCACCCACACAGGACAGCCCACTGCGTCCCGGTCGCTTTCTTTCAGGCATGGAATGAATTGCAAAGGTGGAGGAGGTGATTAGTCCTGTTGTGGATCATTCACTGGATGGAACATTTCAGAGATGTAAACTGGATCCATCGTACTTGACACATTGCTACCATGCTGTGTTTGATGTATACATCCTTCCATCCTTAATCCTCATTCCCTGACTGTGGCTTCAAAATGCGATTAATTCATGTATACAAAATGACTCCAAACTCTTTCCTCCAGAATATAACCAATTTCCCCATGGAGCATGACAGTATTTGCGGTGTTTTGTTCATCCTATGCCACCGCCTATACCATCGCCCGAGCCTATTCCCCTTCGCATACCCTGATGGTAAAGCCAGCTGGACTGTAGGAAAGACTTTCGGAGAAGTCTCCCTCAAGAGGCTTGACCCATCTGAGTGGACGAAGTCAATGAGGAAGGCGACAATGGACAATGACCAGGGTATTGTGGAATGCATCTGCATGCAGCACTACATAAAGGATATCGATTATGCAGCATCAGGATCGCTTGGCATATTGCATGAGATGGCCTCTATATTTGACAATACCCGTTATCGCAACCGTTACAGGCCCGCTGGACCAACGTACCCTCCTGGGGCGGTTTGGTTCTTTTCTCTGTACACTTTGACACAGGATGGACATATCCTGCTGAGATTCAATGGTCATCTGTTCTGCTGCCCAGAGGATGATGATGGGGTTTCATCCGATCCAGAAGAGTTCCTTAGTGAGAACGACTGGGATGAAGAGGAGCCTTCTGCGTTGAAGGGGAGAACAAAGGAAGGTCAGTTGGGAGGTTCAAACAAGACCACCACCAAGCTGTTCCCTGGTTCTTTAGTTAGGATGGGGAAGTGTACTAGTAGTATTTATTGTAAATATAGTACCAATCCGAGTGTTTTGGCTAATTCTATTTTTATGGGTTAGTCTAAAGTTTTCTGGGAATTGACTTACAGATGAACCGAGCCCTGTGGAGCTGTTCCTTTATTGAAATTTCTTAATTTGTCTAGGTGTAATTCTGTGCCGCGTTGTTTAATTTGGAATTTAACTTGAATTAAATCTTCTACTTGGTGAAGTTTCGAAGATTCTATTCAGTTAATGGATTTGGATTGTGTCTGGAGTGTCCCTTGAGTTTGTTTTATTTTTGTCTTATTTTATTGCCCGTTTTAACAGTAGCAAGATAACTGTTTTGTGTTTACCTTTTTGAAATCTGGAGTGTTAACCAGCTCTCCTGTTGAAATATCTACTTAATATTTCTCTCCTTAATTGCTGCCTTTTACTACAGTGGCAATCTTAACTGTATATCACTTTTTCGCACTGGAGTGACAACCAGAAATGCTTGAGAAAAATAATACTCTATTTTCTTACTTCTCTAAGGGGGGCAAAAAGTTGCAGAAAGGGTCTCCCTTTTATACTCCTTGGGTTGCCTTCCTTTTTCACGCTCTACCTTCTATTTACAGGATTTATTTACAGTGTATTTTTCTCAAACTGAATAAAAAATGAAATTTTCATGCTATAGTTCTACTGTGGTCAGACTGCGCCTAGAATCCTTATTGTCCTCCCTCACCTAAGCTATTTTAATGGTTAATTAGAACTTGGCTGTGCTGTATTTGTCGCAGTTACCTATTTCAAATTCCCTATATATACCATTAAATTTGCTATGACTCGATGATTCTGAATTCAAACTTCGCATTACTATGCGTACGGCTGTGCTGAGACCTTCAGCTGATTTATTCCAATTTTATTTAGTGATATTTAGTTAAAATGAGACTGAAATGATAAATGAGTGAATTATTCAGGTTTAAAACTGAAAGAAAAAGTTGCTAGTAGTCAAGAATTACTCAAACGAATGTGTTATAGCTCTCCTCTTCATTAGAACATCGTTCCCTAAAATTCCTGCCATGGTCCGTCGTAGTTTAGTGGTTTTCATGAATTTCGTTCATATTCCCTGATTTCCTTTTGTATTATCACATCCTAATCCTCCATATGTATTGTTTGTTGTTATAGTAGGTCGTCCTTGAAGATATCATATTTTTATGTATTTTATTTAGGTCTCTGGACCTCTTGAAGCTGTCTTCCCACGCGTTTTCAGGTTTCTAACTTCATGTCCTTGTATCTCATTCATTTCTGGATGTTTTCTCACGTTCTTGGTATCATAAATTTTCATTTATTCCCACCTTTCCAATGGTGCTAAGGTTGTGTCCTATTTCCTGGTATTCATTGAGTTAGCAAAGGTTTGCACGCACATTCGGTAATCACGTGCGTCGTTCCCATAGTCGTTCGTATGCAGGTGCCGTTTTCGTTTAATTGTTCAAGATTTATGATATGCGTTGAAGGAGAGAACGAAGGAAGGTCAGTTGGGAGGTTCAAACGAGACCACCACCAAGCTGTTCCCTGGTTCTTTAGTTAGGATGGGGAAGTGTACTAGTGTTGTTTATTGTAAATATAGTACCAATCCGAGTGTTTTGGCTAATTCTATTTTTATGGGTTAGTTTTAAAGTTCCTGGGAATTGACTTACAGATAAACCGAGCCCTGCGGAGCTGTTTCTTTATTGAAATTTATTAATTTGTCTAGGTGTAATTCTGTGTAGCGTTGTTTAATTTGGATTTAAACTTGAATTTAATCTTCTACTTGGTGAAGTTTCAAAGATTCTATTCAGTTAATGAATTTGGATGGTGTCTGGAGTGTCCCTTGAGTTCGTTTTATTTTTGTCTTTATTTTATTGCTTGTTTTAACAGTAGCAAAATAACTGTTTTGTGTTTACACTTTGAAATCTGGAGTGTTAACCAGCTCTCCTGTTGAAATATCTACTTAATATTTCTCTCCTTAATTGCTGCCTTTTACTACAGTGGCAATCTTAACTGTATATCACTTTTTCGCACTGGAGTGACAACCAGAAATGCTTGAGAAAAATAATACTCTATTTTCTTACTTCTCTGAGGGGGGCGAAAGGTCGCAGAAAGGGTCTCCCTTTTATACTCCTTGGTTCGCCTTCCTTTTTCACGCTCTACCTTCTATTTACAGGATTTATTTACAGTGTATTTTTCTCAAACTGAATAAAAAGTGAAATTTTCATGCTATAGTTCCGCTGCGCTTTGCTGCGCTGAACTGCGGTCTACTGCGGTCAGACTGCGCCTGGAATCCTTATTGTCCTTCCTCGCCTAAGCTATTTTAATGGTTAATTAGAATTTGTCTGCACCGCATTTGCCGCAGTTCCCTATTTCAAATTCCCCATATTTCCCATTAAGTTCGCTATGACTCGGTCATACTGAATTCAAACCTCGCATTACTATGCGTGCAACTGTGCTGAGACCTTCAGCTGATTTATTCCAATTTTATTTAGTGACATTTTAGTTAAAATGAGACTGAAATGATAAATGAGTGAATTATTCAGGTTTAAAACTGAAAGAAAAAGTTGCTAGTAATCAAGAATTACTCAAACGAATGTGTTATAGCTCTCTACTTCATTAGAACATCGTTCCCTAAAATTCCTGCCATGGTCCGTCGTAGTTTAGTAGTTTTCGTGAATTTCGTTCATATTCCCTGATTCCCCTTTGTATTATCACATCCTAATCCTCCATATGTATTGTTCGTTGTTATAGTAGGTCGTCCTCGAAGATATCATATTTTTATGTATTTTATTTAGGGCTCTAGACCTCTTGAAGCTGTCTTCCCGCGTGTTTTCAGGTTTCTAACTTCATGTCCTTGTATCTCATTCATTTCTGGATGTTTTCTCACGTTCTTGGTATCATAAATTTCCATTTATTCCCACCTTTCCAATGGTACTAGGGTTGTGTCCTATTTCCCTGTATTCGTTGAGTTAGCAAAGTTTCGCGTGCACATTCGGTAATCACGTGCATCGTTCCCATAGTTGTTCGTATGCGGGAGCCGTTTTCGTTTAGTTGTTCGGGATTTATGATATGCGCGGGTGTTTATTTCTTTCATATGGGCTTCTGTGATTTATTTCAGATTTTTCCCTCATGATCTAAGGTTGTTTTGCACTTTTCGTGCTTTGTTTTGACCGGGCTCTTCCTTATTTGGATGGAAATTGGTCTTCGCGATCTGCCGAAGTGCGGATCTCGGTTCCGACGGCCGGTTCCCTGCGCATCGCCACCCTCACGTGTCATTACACATGATGCGGATTCCTATATTCCCGTCATGGGTATAACTTCACAACGGCTGGACCGTTTGGGCTGAGAATTTGCATAACTATAGTTTCCTATTTTTCATAATTTCCGTGTAAATTTCGTTGTATGTTTTAATTATGGATCCTACGCAATCATCGTCTTGTCCCTGAGCTCGGACTTTTGATGTCGCTATTCCCGTTATTGGATTTCTCATTAATGCATGATCCTTTTATTATGGAAATTTGGGAGGATTAAGAGTAGATCCTTTCCTTTCTAATGGGCTATCAAGCTTGTCTCGGTCGTTACTAGTTAATCTTCGCGCTTGCTTTTTAGACATTGTCCTCGTTTTGCAGGAGTTTTAGTCATATCTCCGTCGTTTATGGGTAGTTTCCCCTATAATTACTCTCATTGGTTCCGTTTGGGTGACATCTACATTTCCTATTATAAACACGACTTTGACTTTTGCATTAGTTCCTGAGGAATCTTTGTTCCGTGGTACTTCCATCCTTGCTATGTGTGCGGACGTGGGAAAGTAGTTTCCGTGGAGGTTCTCTGATTATTTTTATAGTCAAATCTTGGTCGATTGTCCTAATTCTTGGTTTAATATTTGCTATAAATTCCCCCGAGAATTCCGTCTCGTTGATGGTAAGCTTGAAGTATTTTTGTTATTTTTCTTTCTTTCGATTTATCGTGTATAGTCGTAATAATTCGTAAAAATTCGTAAAATTCGTTAAAATTCAGGTCCTTCTATGTTCTCATATCTACTTGTCGTATGAGGTTTTGTGATTTATCTGGCATATTTTCATAATGGGTTTCCATAGTGTGGCCGTTATTTCTCCTACAGCGTGGGTGTTTATTTCTTTCATATGGGCTTCTGTGATTTATTTCAGATTTTTCCCTCATGATCTAAGGTTGTTTTGCACTTTCCGTGCTTTGTTTTGACCGGGCTCTTCCTTATTTGGACGGAAATTGGTCTTTGCAATCTGCCGAAGTGCAGATCTCGGTTCTGACGGCCAGTTCCCTGTGCATCGCCACCCTCACGTGTCATTATACATGATGCGGATTTCTATATTCCCGTCATGGGTATAACTTCACAACGGCTGGACCGTTTGGGCTGAAAATTTGCATAACTATAGTTCCCCATTTTTAATAATTTCCGTGTAAATTTCGTTGTATGTTTTAATTATGGATCCTACGCAAACATCGTGTTTTCCCTGAGCTCGGACTTTTGATGTTGTCATATCCCGGAATCCCGACCCCGCGCACTCCCACCACACCACACCTTCTTAACAACTTCACTATCCCCTACACCATGCCTCCCCACTCCCCAAGTCACCTTCCCCCCTGACTGTCTCAGCTCTGGTCTGGTTGCGGCACACTGAACCTTGGCCACTCCCATCCCGGAAGCTCGGTCCCGAGTCGGTACATTCAGAGACCCCGGATTTGCTCCAATATCCTGATGGACCTCCGATATCCCGTGACATGCCCTTAAACCATTCCTCCACCCATTTCATTTATTTGAGTCACCTAACATCCTTTGGATACGCAACTCCGCTTTCGGAGCTACCCGCATCCTTCGGTGATCTCCCTCACATTATCACTTATTAGTCACCTTCCATTCTTAGCACGACTACCTTTTTTACTACCATTCAGTCAGCTAACCCCCTTTACCCATTTGTCTTCCCCACTCATATTCCGGCCTCCAACTCCGCCCTCCTTGGCCCAACACCTTGGTTCCCCATTTTAGATATTGTTTGGGACCTTTCGGTACCTCTCGGTATCATTCGGTACCTTTCGGTGTTGTCCCATTTGTCATTTCGGACTTTGACTAAAGTCCTCCCCATCCTCCTTTATAAATACCCGTAGATTAGAACCTGTAGTTCCTCAGTTCTAATCTCGACTAAAATGCCACCCAAAGTCCCTCTGAGTGATCCCCGTTCCCATTCTACAAGATACCTCAGACATAAGAAATACAAGGACTAACTGAGACGTAACAGAGGCACAGCGCTCCCTCCGAGTCGCTGAGGCCACATCCTTCTTAGAGCCTCTTGTACCATCCAGCAGAACCGGGCTCCCTGAGAAGCTTCGGTTCACCACTGGAGCCCTCAGACCCCCCTCGAGTTGAGCCCCGCCTGCATTCGGACTCACGCATTTACCCCACCTTTCCATCCCGGGTTTTTGACAGATGTCGCTATTCCATTATTGGATATCTCATTAACACCTGATCCTTTTATTATAAAAATTTGGGTGGATTAAGATTAGATCCCTTCCTTTCTAATGGGCTATCTAGCTTGTCTCGGTTGTTACTGGTTAATCTTCGCGCTTGCCTTTTAGACATTGTCCTCGTTTTGCAGGAGTTTTAGTCATATCTCCGTCGTTTATGGGTAGTTTCCCCTGTAATTACTCTCATTGGGTCCGTTTGGGGGACATCTGTCAGAGACCAGATTCGAGACGAGGGAGAGTCTCCGTAGCGGAGGGCTTTGGCCTCAGCAACTTCTGCCAAGAGCGCTGTGCCTAGTGACACGTCCGTGCCCTAACTTACTGACTGGCAATCAGAACCAAAGGGGGTAACTCTAGTTGATTTTATTACTGGAGTGTAACCTATGTACAAGTTGGATATATATATGGTCACAGCGAAGACGGGTCCGCAATTGGCGGAGCCAAACGGAGCGGAGCTAGCCTGCCCACAGGGTGGTGGGATAGTCAGTGCCCCACCCCTTGGTGCGCTAGTCCCCATGTGGGGTCGTGCCTCATGAGGCCCGGAACCGTATCCCCTCCCCCTGACCTGGGAGGCCCCTGTCATAATGGGTTTGGCAGCAAGGTCTGCCAGTGC
Organism: Cantharellus anzutake; assembly: GCF_015039405.1. Lineage (NCBI taxonomy): Eukaryota > Fungi > Basidiomycota > Agaricomycetes > Cantharellales > Hydnaceae > Cantharellus > Cantharellus anzutake. The sequence goes on along the minus strand of NW_024067135.1, from coordinate 55,801 downwards.
GCATGCCTCTCTGAGCTCGCATTTCAGTAATTTGATCTCCCTTTTTTGGAGATTGACCTCTCTCTCTGTGTCTTTCAGAGAGTCGAAGATGCCCTCGGCATCTCTTTGTGCTCTGTTGTATTCACACCTCCAGTGGGCACAATGGTCGCAGGCATCTTCTGATGCCCTCGAGTTATCAGACCGTGCCCATTTGGACAGTCTGGATGAGGAGCTGCTGTCGCTCCCTCGTCTCCCTCCTACAAGGGACTTCATCTCTTTCAGCTCCGCCAGGAGCTGACCTGTCTGAGCAGCTACCGCTGATGCAATGGCTGATTCCCAGCCTGCATTTGGCTGGGGTGTTGTTGGACCTGGGCCGAATTGGCCAATCCAGGGGTTGATCTGGCCAGGGAAGTTCCCTGGGGAGTATGCCTGGGGCTGCAGCAGCACATGCTGCCCCTGGAATGGTGCTTGTTGCGCCATCAGTGCAGTTTGCACCATGTATGGTTGGAAGCCCCTCTGAGGAGGCTGGGGGTATGCGGTGCCTGTTAGCAATGTGGATGGTTGTTGGTTTGCAGCACTCATTTGTGCTACATGCGTCATGTAGTCCATGGCACTCATCTGCGCCTGGTGTTGTTGTTGTTCTGGGGAGCCTTGCTCCCCAGGTTGTCATATTTTGATGTCTGGTGGCTTGTTTGGATCGAACCGAGGGTTGCCTCCCCAGAGAACGACATTTTGTCGTTATGTTTCTCATGGTGGTGGGAGGGGTTTTTGTTCTTGCATGCATGGGATTCGCCACAGTTGTGTGTGCTTTTGCACGTGAGCCTGTGGTTCACGTGGTCTAGGCGAGTTACTCACCTGGCCCATGTGATCTCTAGTACATGGTGTGGCTGTCCAGGCGAGTTACTTGCCCAGAACTTTCCCACGCTCTTGGCTGTGGGCCATCGTCCCTTGGCTTTACTTCCTCCACCTCCGTTTTTGGGGGCATAGTGATGCCGAGAGTTCCCTGTCTTCTTTGATAGGGAGTTTTTCTGGTTCCCTTACATTTTGTAAGGTGAGGTACTTGTCCAGGTGGACAAGGTCGTTGCAATTTCCTAGGGGTTCCCATGTGGTGTCCCCTAGTTCCCATTTGACCTTAAACCAGAGTTCGTTGTGAACCCATGCATGGTTTAAGATTTTGCGAACTACTGCTTCGTGATCGGGGTCTTCCCCAAAATCGTAGAATATGTTTACTTCCCTATTTGGGAAGATTTCTTGGTCATTTGGCTCGTGAGGTACGAGCCAGGATATGTGGAATCTTGGGTGGATTCTGCATTGTTCAAGTTGTGGTGGCAACTTGAAGACATAGTTTGATGTCTCTGGAAATGTTTCCAGAATTTCGTAAGGCCCTATCTATAAGGGCTTTAGTTTTCCTGCCCTTCCTTTGGGTAGGTTCAGCTTATCTGTGGATAAGTATGCAAGCTTGCCTTTTCTCAAAGGTGGGTCCAGGCGTCTTTTCTTATTCACCTGGATTGTTTGAGCAGCGCGATTGTGTATTATCGCATCGTGTGCTGCCATGAGGTTTTCCTTCGCCTTTTGGATGAAGTCGTTTACTCCCGGGTAGTCCGAGAGTGGTGCTGTTAGGCACATCTTTGGCATATGGCCATAGATTAATTCAAACGGGGCAAATCCTGTCGATGTGTTTGAGCTTGCATTGATCACAAATTCCGCCATCAACAGTTTTGCTGCCCAGTCGCGTTGATCTGGTCTAACCATCGTGCATAGTATTTGTACTACTTTTTGTATCATTCTTTCCACTTGGCCGTCACCTTGCGGGTGGAATGCAGTTGTGAATTTCAACTGCACACCAAGTATTTGGTGTAGTTTGCGCCAAAATTTTGACATAAATTTCGAGTCTCGATCTGATATGATCGAGTGTGGTAGACCATGGAGTCTTACAACTTCACGAAGAAATACGAATGCTAGTTCTAGTGCATTCATTGTTGTTTTTATTGGAATTAGGTGGATGTTGGACGTCAACCTACAAATGATTACCCAGAGGTACAGTGCCCCAAAAAACTGTTGCAATGTTTTGCACTTTTCACTTCACAAGCTTATTGCACCCTGGGAAGGGATCCTAAAATTGCATGAAAATATGAAAATAATGCGCTAGTAGCTCATTAATAGCTCCACCAATTCTCTAATAAATGTGTCCATTTTCGGTAAAATTATTCACTTTACAAAGGACCCATGTCATTGCAACGGTTTTTTGGTGTGCATTTTGGAGACAGGAAAATCACATTAACTAGTATTTAGTATAACTACCTTTTGCCCTAAGTAGTGCCTCAATCCTCCTAGGCATACTCTCGATTAAATCCTGGCAGACACTTGGTCCTATCCTCTCCCACTCCTCCTGAAACTGATCCCACAGCTCATGAACACTACTTGGAGGTTCTTCATACTCCCCAAGCTTCCTCTTTACATGGTTCCATGAATGTTTGATTGGATTAAGGTCTGGGGACTGAGAGGGCCACTCCATGACCCTGATACCATGGTTATTGAACCAGTTCTGGGCCCTTTTGCTGGTGTGTTTTGGGTCATTGTCCTGTTGGAAGAGGATGTGGGCTGGGTTTTGTCATAATAGGAGGGGGTTTGCTGGAAGTCCTCTTCCAGGATTTGGCAGTAGAGCTCTGCATCCATCTTCCCATCAATCTTGCATGCCATTCCAACTCCATCTGATGTCATACATCCTCAAACCATGACAAAACCACCACCAAACTTTTTGTGCCTTGCACCAGCCTGTCTGTAAGAGGTTCATCCCCCCATTTCCACATTTCCTCCCATCTGAGCCCAGGCAATTCACCTTAGTCTCACCAGACCACACCACTCTCTTCCAATCCTCTGGAGTCCACTCTTTGTGGCTGATTGCGAAGTCCATTCTCTCCATCTTATGATGTCTGCTGAGCATGGGCTGCTTCTTCTTCACCACTGCTTTCCAACCAGCCTCCTTTAGTTGCAGACAAACAGCCTCAGTTGAGAGGCTGGTGCTGGCGACTTTTTGAAGAATTTGGGTGACTTGTGCAGCATTGTTGGCTTTACCAGAGTTGATAAGATGCATTGCATGATGGATATTGGTGTCTGACAGTATAGATGGGCAACCACCACTGGGCTTAGGAGTGTCAGGACAATGTTTAGATCAAATATGGGTAACAGTGGAATGGTGGACAGCAGTAATTGATGAGATCTGGTGAGCACTGTGGCCAGAAACAATGAGAGAAAGCACTTGTTCAATTTTCAAAGCAGCCAATTGACACATTCTAGAATTGGGGATTACAGCTTAAAATCCATGTGTATTTATGCTCCAGAAATGTTTATTTGTTTACTAGTGTGTATTATAAACAATATCACATGACCTATCAGATGATATTTCCAGTTTTAGTCCATTCTGGCAGCACACCAAAAAACCGTTGCAATGACATGGGTCCCTTGTGAATTGAATAACTTTACCAAAAATGGACATATCGCTTATGTAATTGGTAGAGTTATGGACAAGATACTAACACATGTTTCACATATTTATTTAAAAATTTAGAACCCTTTCCCATTGCTTAATAAGCTCTTGAAGTCAAAGGTGCAAAACATTGCAACGGTTTTTTGGGGCACTGTAATCATATCCCAAGCTTGTTGGGAATGGACCTGTGAAGTCCATAGCTATTGACGACCATGGTGTCTCTGGGGTCAGGAGTGGGTGAAGCAGTCCGGGATTTCTCCTGGTGCTTTTCTTTGTTGTTTGACAAGTTCCGCAAGACCTGCAGAACTTGTGGGTATCCTTCCTCATCGACTTCCACCAGAAGTGTCAATGGAGGGTTTCCACTGTTTTCTTGGATCCTAAGTGTCCAAGTGTTTCGTGGATGTTTTCGAGGATTATTCCTTGAATGGACTTCCTTTCGTAGTTCCCTTTTGGGACTACTATTTGGGTCGTTCCTCCTTCTCCAAGTCGGGTTATCAGCCCATCTTTTATGGAGAAGTTTTTGAAATTCCCCAGGCTCTCTAGGATTTCCCAGTGGATCTGGCTTTGCGAGTATCCAGATTTTATTGCCTCAATGAGGTCTTTCTCTTTGAATTGCTTTCGAAGGTTCTCTTCTGGGATTATGATTTCTTCCAGATTTTGGGTGCTCACCCCTAGAGCTTCCTCTAGGGTATTTCACATGTGTATCACTGCGAGTCTCTTTCTCTCTGAGTTTTTACTCAGGGTACTGCTTAGCAGCAGTACTTCATATTCCTCGATTCTGTTGGGGATAGTATCTTCTGCATTTTTGTCCAGATGGATGTCTGCTGACACGTAGTCATCGAAATGCAGATCCTTGTCCATTGACAAGTCGTAGTACCGTGAGAATGCATCTGCCACTTTGTTCTTGTGGCCTTCCATGTATTTTATTTCGCAATTAAACCTTGCGAAGAAGGCTTGCCATCTCAGGTGTCCACCTGAGTTGTGGTTTTTCGCTTTGAAATATTCCAAAGCTTTGTGGTCCGTGATTACTGTGAATTCACAGCCTCCCATGAGATCGTCTTGCCATCTCATGAGTGCTTCGAGGACACCCAGTGCCTTGAGCTCATAGGCGAAGTACCTACATTGTGTGTTGGTGAACTTTTTGGACATGAATGCGGCTGGGCGGCAAGTCTGCCACTTTTCACCTTGTCCAATTAGTGTGCCCATGCCCACTGGGCATGCGTCTGTTATGACCCAGATGTGGAGTTTGGTCCTCTCTTCTTCTGAGAGGCTTTCCGGTGGGTTCCACTGGATGGGTTTCAGGATTGGAGCCCTGCATGCTAGACATTTGATCTCATCGAAGCATTTCTGGTGGAGTGGTGTCCACCTGAATGTCTGCTTGTTTGAGCAGATTGTTTGCAGTGGTCTTGTGTAGCCACTGACGTTTGGCATGAATATCGATAGATATTCTACCATTCCCAGGAATCTTAGGACTCCTGTGTGGTCTACTGGCTCTCGCCAGTTGCGGATTTTTTCCATTTTATCTGCTTGAGCGTGGATGCCTTGTTCGTCCACATGGCTTCCTAGAACGTCTAGGATTGGGGCAAATGGCTGGAATTTTTTCCGGCTTATGTAGAATTTCGCCCCCCCTTAGGCGAGTGAACAACCACAATAATGCTTTATTGTGGTTCTCCACTGAGCTTGTGCTGGTGAATATATCGTCGAACCAGATGTGGACTTCTCCTCATAGTTCCCAGGTCAGTGTGTGCTGGAAGGTGCAGGGAGCGTTGCAGTCTCCTTGCTGCATCATGTTCAAGTTGTACATCCCATGGGGCATAGAGAATGTCGTCCTATGGACGTCATCTGGGTCCACGTGTATTTGTTCGTACGCATCTGACATATCGATCTTGGATCGGTATGTTGCTCTGGTGACTGATTATTGGATCAGTCACATGTCTGGCATTGGTGTGACATCGAGGATCCTGTTTGAGTTACAATTCCTCGCATCTATTACCATGCGCAAAGATCCATCTGCTTTGCAGATACACAGTAGTGGGCATGCTCGCTCACTGTTTGCGGGATACCACCATCCTGCTTTTACATAGCAATCTATTTTGGTCGCTAGTGCTTCCTGCAGTGCTGCAGGACATCTCAGGGTGTTTTCCCGAAATTTCTTGTTCGGATCCTTCAATGGGATTCGATGGTTCACCTCCCTCAAGGGAGGCATTTCTAATGGTGCTGGCACCATTACGGTTTCGAATTTCTCTCTCCACCACTCCCTGAGTATTTCGAACTCGGGGTTGTTCAGGGAGAGACCTTCCAGATGTGGTACGTCTGGAAGTTCTAGTCCTTCCGGACTAGGATTGGGCCAACCTTCAGGGTACTTTCTTTCAATTACCCTGAGGTGTGTTCCAATCCTGCCTCCCTGTCAGGGAGGCTTCTTTTTTGGTTGTTCTTGAGCTCTTGCTCGAGTTTTCCATCTGTGTGATCTTGTCACATGGCGCTTACTCCAAGGGTATCTATGTTGCCCTTGTTCACCATTCTCACTTTGTGGGACTGGAAGTCTAAGCTTACCTGGTTTTTGTTTAACCAGGGGGCGCCGAATATGGTGTCATATCTATCAATGTTGTTTACATCGAAGTAGTGTTTTTCTATGTGGCCGTTAATCTCAATGTCCACGTTTGTTCCGAACAGGATCTGTGATCTTGTCTCTTTTATCCCCATTTGAAGGATGACTGGGTTCTCCAATTGGAGAATTGGGATGTGGACCATGCAGACAAAGTCCGGCAATAAAATGTCCATTTCGGCTCCACTGTTGAATGGCTTTTATGCCTGCTATTTTTATGTGAGCCGTCAGCATTCTCTTTGTTGAGAGCGGTCTGTTTGTGGGGTATTTTCCCATGTCTTTTGAGATGCGGAATTTTGCATCAAACAAGGGGGACTGGGTTTTGATGGACTTTTGGTCCTTTGCCCCTTTCTCCTTGTTTTCCTTGGGTACTTTGGTGTATTTCCCCAAGGTGTCTTTTCTTGGTGCTTCCACCAAGGCTTCAGTGACTTTTTCGTCTGCCGTGTTTTCTAACTGGTGTGCTACAGCCAGTTTGATTTTGTAATTTATGTTGTCGTGATCGATGACTGACATTGGGCCCATCCTTATGGTCCCAACATTGACTTCCTCACCCTCTGAGTCGGGTGAGTATTGAGGTCCTTCATATGGGTCCTCTACTTCGAAGCTTGATGCTCCGGAGTTACCAGAGTTGTTCTCTGGTTTTTCGTTTGATGAGTCTTCTGACTCTTCTTCTGGTCACGATCTCCATGGCAGCTATGCGCCTTGGTTTTTCTTCGCTCATTGCATTGTGTCTTGGGCAATCTTTTATTTGCCCTATTTTGCCACATTTGCCACAAATTGGAACTGTCTTTTGCTCGAGTTTTTCAAGGATGTATCCTCTTTCCATCTGGGTTTTGGCTCTTCAGCCTTCTTTCCTGATGGGAGGGCTCTGCTGCAGCTCATGGTTGCCATGGTAGTTGTTTGGGTATAGTATCCTGATTTGTAGGCTGAAGACATCTTCAGCCCATCGATTATCTCATCTACACGAGATATTGCTTTTAACATCTCCTCATTTGAGGAGAAGTCTGCTCTGATTCTATCATGAGCAATCATTTCCCTCTTCCATTCAAGGGGAATGTAGTTTAGGAACCTGGCATTGAAGGACGCCTGGTCTGGTGGCATCACCATCTGGGACACTGCTTTGGACAGTTCTAGGTAGAACTGTTTTAGGCCTTTTTCCACTTTGTATTTGATGTTGCAGTACTTCTTTGTCACATTGTAACAGGTCTATCACCACTAGACTCGAGACAGAAGAGAGGGGGAGGGTTGGAGTGGTCGCTTGCACAGGTTTGTTTGACTGGGAGTGGATTCCGCTACTCCTCACTGTCTAGCTAACTATACAGCTGGTCACGGTATCACGGAAGAGTCCGGTAATGACAAATAAGGAAAGAACAATGAGAAGGGGAAACATCAGGTGGAAATGGAGTCAGAAAAATCAGGAAAAATAAGAAATGTGTAGGAGGGAACATTGGCTAAGGGTAGTAGAATCGCGGGATTTGGCTTGTTTATGGTACACCAGAAAATCCCCATTACAACGTTCAACGTGGCAGAGGCTTTAATGAAAGTTCTCATCAATATGTTGAGAACTTCGAGGAACATGCCCTCATCTCCTCTGAGGAGAGTTTCATCTCGGAGTCTTATTCCGAGGTTGAATGCGGGTCCCCCTAATCCACGAATCAAGCAGTCCAGATGGACTTCGTCGAATTGGGGACTGGAATCCCAGTAGTTCTGTGAACCACTCCCAGCATGATTCCATGTCGTTCTCCCCTGACCATTTCTTGTCAGGGAATGCCGGCCCATTTTTCAGGGCTTCAGGCTTCACTCCTTCTGGGTAGGGAGTGAGTATTCTCACTTTGGCCATTCTTATGGCTTTTTCGTACCATTCCTCTGTTGGAATAACCATCAGGGATGGAGTAACCTCCCTGGCATAACAGGCGAGTAGTGTATGGATGCACGCTAGAGGTCCTGGGTTCGATACCAGGCTTGTCCATTTTATGTCATTTGTCCAGTCACCTGGTTTACCTCAGTTGAATTCATGACATAAGTCTATAGCGCTAGCAGTGTTGAATTTCCTCATCCTCCAGGTACTCCTCTTGCTCCCCTGCCTTCATGGGGTCGCTATCCAATGGAGATCTCTCCTTTGGGGGGGTTTTCGCTGGGGGAAATCTTCCTTGCAGCGTTTCTTTGGTTTCAGGCAAATTCGCCTGAAGTTGTATTTGGATTCTCTCATTGTTTTGAGAGAGTGTGGTTGAGTTACCTCTCTGTTCGAGAGGTTCATCGAAGGTGGATGTTTGGCCAAACCTTTGGTATGTGCCAATTCTCCTCCTAATTTCTGAACGATGCCTTCTTTCGGCATCGTCTTCTCCTATCCTTGGGAGAAGGATCTCCTTAGCGTCTCTGTTGAGTCGCTGATGATACTCCAGTGTGCTTTCACTGGTGGTTCTTTTCGTGAATTTTTCACGAGTTCTATTTATGTCCTGGACTGTGGTCCAGGGGTGTTTATTTGTTTCCTCACTTTTTTGTGAGAAGTTTATTTCCTTCAGCAAGTCTGTCTGTTCGCTGATTTTTTCAGTCAACGTGTCGATTGCATTGGCCATTCTTTCTAGAGTTATCTCTAGACAAGCCGTACTATTGTGGTTTGTTTCCTTGATCTTTTTTTGGATCAAGTTTATCACATTTATTATGCACAATTCCTGGTTTTCCAGGAGGAAGTTTGGTTGGGCAAGCAGTGACTCTCCCCAGTTGACATTGCCGCTTCTGGGGGTTCCAGAAGGGGTTCTTGGAGTGAACACTCCATGCTCGCTTTGTTTAGGCGAGGCTGTTGTGGAGGGTGCTTCCCTTTCATAGAGGGGTCTGTTCGCTGGTTTTTCCTTACTTTTCCGTAAGGCTTCCTCAGCGAACTCCCTCATTTCAGTTCGCCTCCTCTTCATTATCTCGGAGACCTCCTCCGAGGTTGGCGACCTTGCCTTGTCTGGCATGGTGTGGGGGAGTGTAAACAGCGGAAGTTCTTTTGGAGCTTCCGTGCTCTGGGAGATCCTGCTCTCAGGGCATATCTTCACGCCTTCTTGGGCTTTCAGCCTGAGAAGAAGTTGGTCTTCGCTTTCTGTCCTCCATTCGGACAGAACCTGGAACAGTCCAGTAGTTTTTCAGATAGCCAACGCAGGGGCTCTTCCCTTTGTTTCCCTTTGTCTGCCTTTGGGGCTTGACTTGGGGACATGAGGGAGGACTCCAGGGGATAGTTGGGCCCTGGAGTTTCCTGCAACTCTATCCAATCAGCTTTTTGGGCTGATCATTCGGTGCTTAAGTGTTTATCATGCAAGTCAATCGCCTCATGAGGAGGTGAAGGATCTTCCCCAGCTTGGGTTAGATCAGTATGTCATGGAGTTCTAGGGGTATTAGGCCCCGCACTTACTCCACGTAAGTTTCTAAAACCTTCAGGGGCCAGCCCTGAGGTGGTTGCTAATGTTGGATTGTGTTGATCCTTGTCGTCGTCTGACGATGGCTTTTGGTTTGAATCTCCCATGATGGGAGATTGCAGTTTCTTAATAAACTGCTCGTTTCTTTTTAGCATCGCTGCAGATGTGACCTTGCCCTTGCAGGCGTGTTTAGGTGCCATAGGCGCTACCGAGTCAGATGTTAAGATTGGATAGTTTTTGTGGGTTGTGTTGTAAAACACACCTCATACACTTAAAAAAGTGTGAGGTCTGGGGGTAGCTCAGCACACAGAGCCATAAGTGATACAAATGTGTGTATTTTATGGTAGTGTGTAAGCAGTTACCTGGAGGTTCCCGCTTACCCACATGACTATATGTATCTAATTACATGTGGCTCGGGGTTCAGGGCTATTGCCCTGACAACTTTGTTCTCCAGTTGCATGCATCTCAATGCCAATGTTGCATATTTGTCAATATTGACACTGCAGTGGTGTAAGGTGGATGTCCTAGAACCCAGCTGTGAGTATCAAATATGTATGATTCACAGTGGGTAGGACGATAATGACCTCCCTGGGTCACATGACCCCCTACATACATGGACCATGACCTGACACTCTCCCCCTTGCATTGCTTGTCAGTGCACACAAAGAGAAAGAGGGAAAGGGTACATGAAAAAGAGAGAAAAGAAAAAAAAGAAAAAAGAAAAAAGAAACTTTTCCATGACAATTTTATGTGGTAATTTACGAAATGGAGAAAGTAGAAAGTAAAAAAGGAGTGTATTGGTAAGTGAGTGAAATGTTATGTGTATTGTTAAGAAAGTTTAAATAATAGAATGGAGGCTAGAATAAATGAATGTTAGTTACCTCCGAAAATTTTGCAGGGTTCTCCCCCCTAGACTGGTGTCTAGGTGATAAAATAAAATAATGAGTAAAAATCCTTTGCCCTCAGGTAAAGTATAAGGGTATGGCCAGAGGAACAATTGGCCTTGTGAGACCTGGCATCGCTCCACCTGCTTCCTGATCTAGGAAGTGGTTTTACCCAGTAGTGGGTAAGGTCACATCATCTGGAAGTCAGATGATGAATTTAACCTCCCTTGGGGGTGGTTTATCTGTTGGCTGGACAGGTGGATCACTATGGGTTTCCCCATAGTGAGTAGACGGTATAGTGGTATCCTGGTCAGATAAAGGGAAAAAGTTGAAAAATTTTGGGGATTTTTCCCCAAGAGTAGGTTACAGAGAGTGTGATCTCTGTCTCTCATGGATAGACCATGAGGTTTTTCCAGAGGAAAAACCGGTGTTGGCATTGCTTCGGCAATGGGTGACTTCCCAAAGGGTAATTGGCTAGACCACCTCCCACCACCTGATGAACCTGGCCCCAATTCTGGGTGGTTATCTTGTGGCCTGATGTGGTGCCGTTCCACCATATTTTGGGAGAATCCCCTCTGCTCCTGTATATCCAAAGAAGGATAAGAAATATCGTGCATGTTAAGTCCATGCAATGATGGTTGTCCCCCAGATCTGGGGTTCCCAAGGCACTGACTGTGTGCCTTAGCCTTCCTTATCGATTCCCAGACTTCTAGTCTGGCGATTATCTGTTCTGTACTCCCCACCCTCCATTCAGGTGGGAACTGGACAAAGTCCAGAAGTGCCTTGGATAGAGGCAAAATCGATGTGGGTTTATGTGTCAATTTGGGTGACATGGACTCTTTGTCCATGTTAGAGTGGATGCGCTCATTCCTGGATGAAGCGCTAGTCTCACTGCAGTTGTGAGACGATGACCGCAATGTGGAGATTTTTTCCACATTTCTTTCACTCAGGACTGGCTCCCTGTGAAAGCGGGGGTCATTCCATGAGTGTTTTGGATGATTCCCAGTCTTGTAGATTGGGGTTTGAACCGGCTCGCGCCTAGGCGGCGAGCTGGACGTCTCACGATGGCTGCGAGACGGTAACGACGATGTGGAGATTTTTTCCACATTTTTTGCAATCAAAAACAGCTCCCTGCGCAAGCAGGAGTTGTTGTTTGATTGTTTTGCACAATTCCCAGTCACATAGACTGAGGATTGAACCAGCATGCTGCGATTTTGCGAGCTGGACGTCTCACAGTTACTGTGAGACGATGTAGACACTGTGGAAGTTTTTTCCACATTTTTTACGATCACTAATGGCTCCCTGTGCTGGCAGGAGCTGTTGTTTGATCGATTTGTACAACTACCAGTCGCATAGACTGGGGAGTGAGCCAGCTTGCTGCTATATCGCAAGCTGGACGTTTCGCAGCTGATGCGAGACGATTCCATAGATGTGGACGATTTTTCCACATTTTTTAGAACTCCAAACGGCTCCCTGCACAAGCAGGAATGGTCATTTGGTTGTTCATGACAACTCCCAGTCGTATAGACTGGGGAGTGAACCAGATTGCTGCTATATTGCAATCTGGACGTCTCACAGTTAATGCGAGACGATGCTGGAGATGTGGAAGATTTTCCCACATTTTTTGGAATCAAAAATGGCTCCCTGTGCCAGTGGGAGTGATCGTTTGATGGTTTTGTGTAACTCCCAGTCAAATAGACTTGGGAGTGAACCGGCTTGCTGCAATATTGCAAGCTGGATGTCGTGCAGGTGACATGAGACGAATCTGAAGATGTGGACGATTTTTCCACATTTTCTGGAGCTCCAAACAGCTCCCTGTTAATGCAGACTAGAATAGAATAATACTCAGTCTCGCGGTTGTGAATGCAATGAGAACTGTAATTGGATATCTACCTAGAATAGAATAATACTAGGTGAAGGTTTAGAACAAGTAAACGAGTGAATATGATAAAAGATATACCAACCTCAGTCTTGCGGTTGTGAACGCAATGAGAACTGTAATTGGATATCTACCTAGAATAGAATAATACTAGGTGAAGGTTTAGAACAAGTAAATGAGTGAATATGATAAAAGATATACTGACCTCAGTCTCGCGGTTGTGAACGCAATGAGAACTGAGGGCGTCAGCGAAGTAAACATCGAGCTTTTAAGCGTCGATTACTCGAATGTAACAGGAGTGAAAGTTATTACAAATGAAGGAAAGTGAAGCGACCAACAGGTCGGAAAAAGGAAGATAAATGCTAAATAAACATGGAATGATCAGACAGTAGAGACCGACTGGAAATAAACCTAACATCAATCATCGGGTATCTCACCGAGATAATGTAGGTCAGGTATCCTTGCGCTAAGCGTCGAACCAACCGTTGCTGTCTTACAACACCTGTGTGAGCAGGAGCAATCGTTTGGTTGCTTCTGATGCCTTCCCATCACATAGAATGGGAGGAGTAATGCTTTGAGGCCCGGGTGGAGGAGCCTGGACATAAATGATGACATGGCAGGTTTTGCCACGTAAGTTTGGCTTGGATTTGGCTCCCTGCACAACTGGGAGGCATCACACAAAGCCTTTGTACCCAACTGAGTTGGGTGAAGTGCAGGAGAAGTCATCTCCTTGCGAAAGCAAGGGTCTTCTGATGACTGAATTTGCGCACCCTCACGAAAGCAAGGTTCTCCTGCTACAGGTGACAGCTCTGCCTGGCACATAAGGGGTTGTGCTGGCATTACTTTCACCTGTTTCCCAGTCTTATTGACTGGGGGTTTTGTCTCCTTGCTAGTTGCAAGGGTCTTTTGCTTGCGGGAGTGGCAAGTGGAATTTGAATGAAAGTTTGAACTCACTTGTTTTCCACATAAAATTGTGGTGGTTCCTAGCGATGCCAGGGATCAGTGTGATATCAGACAAAAAGTACTCAAAAAAGTGAAAGGTGGGTGTCCTAGAACCCAGCAGTGAGTATCAAATATGTATGATTCACAGTGGGTAGGACAATAGTGACCTCCCTGGGTCACATGACCCCCTACATACATGGACCGTGACCTGACAAGTGGGGGAACTTTGAGGATTCTCCAATGGCAGGCCAACATTCCATAGCTGAAAATGGATTGAATTTGTCATCCATCTCTAGCATACCTGAATGTGCCTGTTGCAGTGCCGGATATGGTGCCGGTTTGGCCTGTCTTCTCAGTACTCCTTAGTACCTGGTCTTGCCTATTATTTCATTATGGGGAGATGTCTTACTGGTTAAGTTTGTGGGCTCCCATTGAATGAGTGGCAGATATCTTGGTTGTAGCATTCAGGGGATCCGAGACAGGCCCTGGCTCTCTTATTTAACCCCACACTCTATTTCTGGCTCAATTCACGGTTTTCTCCTACATTTTGAGTCTTCTATGATGGTTGCATTGTTGCAGTGTATTAGCTGCTTGGTGCTCATCAGGTGTTACATTGTAATGGGTCTATCCAACTAGACTCGAGACAGGAAGGAGGGGGATAGGAATCTCACTGAGGTCAGGCAAGGGTGTATGGGTATATTTGGTCCTCTAGAGTGTGGTGCTGATACTCTCTAGCTACTGTACAGCAGGTCATGGAAGAGTCCAATAGATAAATAAGGAAAGAGTATCACATGACAATAAGAAAATGGAAACATCGGGCTCTGGACACCGGAAATGAAATCAGAAAAATTAGGAAAAATAGGAAATATGTGTAAGGAGTGTGAGTGGATATGGGTTACATGTGATGTGAGGTGCTTGCTGAGGGTAGTAGAATTGCGGGATTTGGCTTGTTTGGGGTGCACCAGCAAATCCCCGTTACAACGTACAATGGAGGCCATCCATGACCCTGTTTCCCTGCAATATCATCCAACATGGCACTCTTGTCCTATGGTGCATCATATCAGTGGTTAGAGATCTATCAGAAAAGGCAGGTTGCACCTCAGGATTATTCATGACAGCTCCACAGTCACAGTTATTCATGACAGCCAATGAGGGTCATGAGCTTGCAAGACCAAACACTGTTTTCACCACCATTCATCTTTTCAAACATTTGTACCACTATTCTCTTCCTGGAAAAAGGCTAGCGCATATCCATCCTTGTTAAGAGCTATCAGAGAAGGTTGGTGGCCAGGATTATTCATGACCATGTCACAATTAATTCAATAGGGGTCATGAGTGGTGCCATTTTCAACACCATCCATCTTTTCCGACACTCCTATCACTATCACCACTTTGCCAATATATTATTAGTGCCATCAGACAAGGTAGGTATCCCCTGGATTATTTATGATGATGTCACAATTAATTTAATAAAGGTCACGAGCCAGTGGACCCACTCATTTTCAATGTCATTCATCTTTTGCATTGCCCCTTTCTGTCAAAACCTGTCATGAACACGTTCCTTGGGATAGGTCCGATTGCTATCCAGGTGACGCTGTCTGGTGGAGCTTGGTATTCCGGGTCATCTGACGGTGGGTTGGAGACAGACCAGAGGTGGGGTGGAGCTCCGAGGGTGACAGGGTGTTGAAGGGACTTGGCTTCAGCGACTCAGAATGGAGTGCTGTGCCCATTACTTCTCATTGTCCCCAATTTGTCAGGGGAGCTGGTGACAGAGGAACCGAGGCCGCCAGCAGAAGGGGGCCAGAGGCCCCCCCTCACTACTTAATGATGGAGGCATTAGTGAGGGTCAATCATTCGTTTGGGTTTTATACCAAGGCACCTTTAGATGCACCTGTTACTCAGTTCTTAGTTTGAGCAGCAGACAGGTGGGATGCAATAGATGTCCTAGAGGTTTTTTCGAGGACTTAAGACTCCTATATTATAACTGGGGGAACTATTTACTGGAGGGGTACACATGTACATATATCAGAACAATTTGGATCTGAAGGTAAACAAAGGTTACCAAGGGGAAGGAGAAGTAAATAGAAAGAATCCACAGGACAAATAGGAATAGGCAAAAAGCCCGAATTACGTCTGAGGTTTGTGGAGTGGGAGAATTAAAAGCCAACTGAGTGGCAAGGCCTGGAACTGTCTAAGAAATAGCAGGGGACTACAGAGGAGGATGTCCAGAAAGGTCCAGAGCCCGGAAGTTGTAGTCTGGAAGATTGGGGTTGTAGAAAATATCAAATGATAAAACAATAAAGATTATCAAGACTGGAGGTAAGGTAGGAATGGGGAGGTACCAGAGGTACTGGAGGTGTGGAGACCGGAAGTCAGAAGGAGGGTGGATAGGCAAGTTGAGGTTTATCAACAATGAGCAGGTTCACTCCTTTGAACAAGGGGTCTGAGGAGGTGGAGGTGTGGTAGCAGAGGTATGGAGGTGATGTGGATGTAGATGGGAGGCAGAGTGGGAGAGAGTCAAAGGGGGAGGTAGTCCTAGGGCCGTTGGCATCGACCAAAGGCAGCAGAGAGAGGTTGGGGGGGCTGGTGGAGGTCATAGGAGTCATATAGGAACAGGGTGGAGGGAGGTGGAAGATTGTCAGGGCACACCCACCTGACCCGGCCCCACCCGGCCCCACTTCACCCAGTACCCCACCACCCAGCCTTCTCCTACCTTCCTCTTTCTTTCTTTCTCCATTTCACTTCCTCTTCATTTATTTCACTTTCTCTTTATTTTCTCTTTATTCTACATGGACAACCTTTCCTTGTATCGATGTACCATTGACCCACCTGCAGCGTGCTCATGACATGCCCAGCCCAGGCACCTTGGGCAACCCCTGCTACGTCCAGCTCGTGTGTTCACAGCAGATGCCCTTGGGATCCCCCATGGGGACACCCAGGTGACTATGGCTGTATGCAAGGATGACATGGCACCCGTCATGTGACCCAAGCCGCATGTATATAAACATACCTGAAGTGGGAACTGAAGAAGTAGCCTTCTTCTCACCCTTTTCCACTTCAGGTAAGTAACATAGTATTCCCTTTAATAATAATAACACCCTTTTCCACTTCAGTCTAAGTGGCCAGGGACTGTCTCCTGAGCCAGGCCCACCAGTACGCATGCCCGCTCCACACCCCACAAGACTTCTAGTGTCGGGCGTCTCACCCGGGCCTCCTCTACCCCGGACACGTCCCTGACAGCAGAAGAAGCTTCAACCTCGTCTCCCCTATCCCTCCTCCCTCCCCTGCCATGGTAACCGAAGAGCAGTATGACGACCTGCTGGCTCAGTTCCAAGAACTACAGGCCATCATCGAAAATCAGGTCTTGAACCAGCCGGCACCTGCCCCCATGCCGGCACCTACACCCGCCCCTGCACCCACACCTGCACCCAGACCCAAGGGGCCTAAGGTTGCCCCCCCACTGCCTTCTCAGGAGCCAGCAAGGACCTTGACCGTTTCAAGGCTGAATGCGGCATCTATTTCCACGTCCACACGGCCGAGTTCCCCACCCCCCTCTCTAAGATCCTCTTTGTGTTGTCCTACATGAAGGGGGGGACTGCAGGTGCATGGGCGACCCAGCATACCATCGCACTGTTAACGGCAAACTCTCCACCCTCACCATGGATGAGTTCAACACGGAACTCAATGCCTGTTCCAGGACCCCAACTGGGAAGCCACCGCCCAGCGGAAGTTGGCAGGCATCCAACAGGGGAGTGACTCCATGGACAAAGTCATCCAGGAGTTCAAGATACTGGGACCCACCTTGCAGCTAGGCGATGTTGGGCTTGTCGACTGTTTCGAGCAAGCAATCAACGCCCGGCTCTGTGAGAGTATATATCGCCTCCGCCCCATGCCTACCACCTGGGCTGAGTGGAAACGTGAAGCCACTCTCCTGGACAACCAGTGGCGACGCTTCCAGGCAACGCAACCCCACGTGCCCCCGCCCAAGGCTCCATTCACCCTGATGCGACCCCTGCCAACCGCAAACCCCCCTCACGCACGTCCCACACCTGCAGCCCCACAACCTGGGCCTGCAGCCCCACCCCCAACTCCTGCAGCCCGCCCCCTACAGGGACGGGCCTGCAACCCATGGACCTTGACCGCTCGAGGACTGACCAGAGGAGGAATGGGCTATGTTACAACTGTAACACCCCAGGGCATATCGCACGAGACTGCCTGCAACCTAAGGTCCACCGGGTCCGACACCTCCACCCGGAAGACCTTCGAGCACTGATGGAGGGGTTGAAGAGGCAGCTGACTGAAGAACCAGAGGGAGAGGGGGAAGAGCCAGAGGCAGGGCCTCAGGAGGATTTTCAGGAAGGCAGCCGGTGAGGGATGCATCCCAGGCGCCTGTAGAGGATAACTCATGTAAATACCGCAGTGCACGTAAGCCAGCAATGCCAAAGCTTCACCAAGTTATCGCAAAAAAGAGGAGAAAAAGTGCATCTCCAGCATGAGAGAGTGAAAGAACCCCAGGGGTAACTGTCATATCCGTGCATACCCGACCCCGACCCGACTTCCGGACCTCCACCCTCTTCACCTCCGGAGTCATACCCTACCGCTGCCGTTCCGATACTCACCTTCGGTCCTGGCAACACACCTCCTTCTACCCCCCACGCCACCTCTACTCCTCCTTCCCTCACCTCCCCTATCTCCATCCGCTCCGATACTCACCTTGGACCGAACACCGCCCCTGTCGCCACCCTCCTACTACTTCCCCTCCTCCTACTCCACTCCTCCTTCACAGCACCTCCACCCTCTCGTCACCCTCCTACGCTTCCCCCGTCCGCTCTGATACTCACCTTTGGACCTGACAACTCTCCTTTCCGCCACTCTTTCTCCCTTACCCTTCTCCTCTCTCCTCCCTCTGATACTCCTCCGCCGGCCTCCCGCCAAGTTACGACCTTCCACCGCTGTCCCATACTTCGTACTCGGACACCGCCCATACCTTTGCTCCGAGTCTCCATCATAGTCCCTACCTCGGACTTTGACTCCACCTCGGCCTTAGTCCATTGCATTGGTGACCTCATACTATGTAAACACCATTGCCAATATCCCTCGGACTTTCAACCCCGCCTCTGTAACCTCTGTAAGCTCTGCAACCTCCGAGCTTCGCGGATCGCCTTCGGCACTTTCGCTGCTTGTAATGTATCTCTCGTGTTTTCCCCTCATCCCTATTTGGACTACTGCTTCTTCCCATTCTAGCCAGTTAGTCATCATCCCCACTTCTCCTCATCCTCCTGCCCCTCTGGGCCTCACCCTCCCTACCTCCTTTCGGACGTATCACAGGTCCTGACTTATGACCTTCGGTACCGCTCCGCTTCTTTTACCCTTTGTTCCCGTTCGGACATCTTCATTCCGATTCAGTTTCCCTTTGTTTCCTTGTGCTTTTGCCCCCTCCATTATATATATCGGCACTTGTACATACTTGTTTTGGTTCAGTCTGAAATCGACCTGAAATGCCCCCTAGAGACTTCCTGCTCACCTACTGTGAAATTAAGGACCAAATGGACAAACAGCAATGGCACAGCGCTCTGCTTGAGTCGCTGAGGCCAAGGTCCCTCCACACTAAGTCTCCGATTCCACTCCGGAGTCGTCTGTATCCACCCGGTTCTAACAGTAGTTGACCATAGAACAGAAATAGAGAGAAAGAAGAAAGAGGAAAGGAGGGAGAGTGGGGAGTGATAGCGGGGGAGTGGAGTATGGCAGGGCAATGTGGGATGCAGCATGGGGTCAGGTGGAGTATGCCCTGACAGGGGGCTCCTGTTGATATCATCATGTAGTGTGAGAATGGAAAATAGAACACCATAATATACTGTGCATCCTTTGAATAATCATAGCTTCTTTCAGCAAGGACATCATACCCCCTTCCTGTGCCATGATCTGTTCAACTGAGGTGAACAATGCGACATCTGAGGCTGGTGCTCTTGGTCTCAGCAGTGGCTCAAAGGAGGATGGCAGGTGTGGATGAGAGGGTGGGAATCCTGACATGTATTGGGAGAAAGGGGCTGAGGTATGGGCTAGGTTGAACTGTACATCTTCCCCGACTGGAGGTGAATGAGGGTGATGCTGTTCTGGGGGTCAGGATGGAGGTGTGGCCTGATGGCATTCCGGCTTGGTGGAACCAGACATCTTCCATGCCTGGAGGTGAAAGATGGCGATGGTGTTCAAGTGCATGTGGAGACTCTGCACAATGGCATCTAAGGCCCCCAATCCTGAATGGCCCAAGAAGCGAGAGGAATGATGAGAGAATTCCTCGGATGAGGACACTGGATGCAGAGGCCAGGGGCTTTGATGAACTGGATGTTGCTCCACCGCTTGCAGGTCATGCAGATGGTAAGATCTTTGTACATGCTTGGGTGATCTGCTTCTTTGTGCAGGTGAGCATTGACATGAGGAATGGCCTCACTGATGCCATTGGTGTGTGAGGCTTATACTCTGAGTGGGGACTTGTGGATGTGGCAAGCTTCTTAATGGACCTCCTGCAGTGCTGAGAGGTGTGTGATGCTGATGACACATGGGAATCGTCCCTTTCTGAGGCTAACGTGGAGGCCCTCCACCTTCCACTCTCCCACTCATTGCCACTGAGGAGTTCTTCTGGTTCAGAGGAGGCCCCATTGTCGTCCTCTGGAAAGTGAAATGGCACATGAAATCCCACTCAGATATGTCCATCCACTGTGAAAGTGCAAAGGGAAAGGAGGCAAACCCCTCCAGGAGGGTAGGTTGGCCCTGTGGGCTTGGAACGGTTGCGATATCAGATGTCGTTAAACATGATAGCCAGCTCATGCACCAGACCGATCGGTCCTGATGTTATGGGGTCAACATTCTGTATGAGATGCTGTTCCCAGTGCTGCATGCAGACACATTCTGCAATGCCCTGGCTAGTGCCCTTTGTTGCTTTCTTCATCAACTTGGTCCACTCTGATGGTCTCACCCTCTTGAGGGAGACTTCACCCAATGTCTTTCTTCCCCATTTTTTCAGACACATTTCCAGTCCCCACAGACCAAATTCCCACACCCACTCAGCAGCACAGCCACACTCAGATTGGATTTCACTTACCTCAGCAACCACAGCACCAAGGTGGATGATATTGGTACCATTGGAAATGCGTCATTTAGGAGTATTAGGATCCGTGATTAGCGGGAGTTCATTGGTGATGGATAGAGTTGGACATTTTTGGTCAGATACCATTATTGCTTTATTGTTTTTTTTTTGATTATTGTTTTCCTATCAGTACTTTGATGATATTTAGTGCATCGAGCAAAGCAGAGGCGATATAGTGAAATGACAAAACCTATTCCACCCAGCACAGCAGTGTGTAATCACCCCACATGACCTGAGTGGTTGGAGACTGCATTGAAAGCTGGGTGTGGCCTAGCAGTGGGCTTTGCCCTAGGATGCCAAATGAAGGGAGGTAAAGGTGACTAATGCAGTCGAAAGCTCTTTCGCACCCTGGTACAGCAGTGTGTAAACACCCTGCATGACCAAGTCCCTGCATCAGGAAACCCCCAAGGCTGATTGAAGTGGTTGAGGTGGATTGGGTGGATTGGGCAGATTGAGTGATTGAATTGCTCTCAACCACTTCAATCGGCCTTGGGGGTTTCCTGATGTGGGGGCGTTTGGTATCTCTGTAATAGCAGCAAGTCACTAGAACACTCTGCTTTACAGAAATGCCAAATGCCACTGAATTGAACGGCCCAGCATGATGTGGGGTGTGATGCCTCTGTTTTGAATGGGAACTGTAGAATAGATTAAGTAAAATTGTTACCTACTTGATGATGCGGTTATATGCCTGGTTTACTAAGACCTGGGACCCTCTGATTGACAAGAGGTGTGTGACACTGGGCAGGGTGGTGGAGCTACAAAGAGGGTATCAATGAGATCAATGATCAAACGGTGCTGGTATGCAGGCTAAACACAAAGTGGCACTTACATTTACAATGATTGGCTGCCACTCCCACACTGTCTGAATCAAGCTGCCTGCAGTTTGATGTCTGGTTTCAAAGTGCCAAGTTTTGGGGCCACATTCAATATTCCAAATGTAGTGAATAGAAGTTGAAGAAGGTTAACAATCTTGAAAATGGAACCCCAAGGGAAGAAAGATGTGCATGCACTCACCTTTGATGATGAGGGAAAGTGTCACATCCCGGAATCCTGACCCCATACGCTCCCACCCCACTACACCTTCCCAACAACCTCATCATCCCCTACACCATATCTCCCCACTTCCCAACATCACCTTCCATCCCAACTGTCTTAGCTCCGGCCTGGACTTCGGCACATTTGCCCTTGGCCATCTCCACCCCGGAAGCTCAGTCCTGAGATGGAGCATTCAGAACCTCCGGATTTGCTCGGACCTCCTGACAGATTTCCGACATCTTGTTATACACCTCTAACCTTTCCCCTCCTCATTTCATTTAGTGGAGTCACCCAACATTCCTTGGATACATAACTCCAGCTTTGGAGCTACCCACATCCCCCAGTGACCCTGCTCCAGTCAGCTAACTTCACCTTACCCATTTCTCATTCCCATTTTATCCTCCAGCATTCTACTCCGCCCTCCTCGACCCGACACCTCGGTTCCCCGTTAAAGATACCTTTCGGTACCTTTCAGTACCTGTCGGTATCACTTGGACTTTGTCATATCCATACAATCCCGACCTCCATTCCGGGCTCCCGGAACTCCGAACTCCGACTTCTGGAGCCCTACTTCCCTTCCGTCACTTTCTCCTTGCCGACTCCCAAGAGGTTATCCCACCTCCGGCTCGGACACCACCTTCAGTCCGACTCCGGAACATTCCGGGTCTGACCCCAACCTCGACACCTTCCAGACGAGTATGCAAAACCTATGCTCCCAACTCTGGACCTCTGCTCCGGAATCCCGTTCGCATCTCTGTCTCCGGAACCTCCGGTCTTAGCTCCGACCTCGGACTTTGACCCCACCTCCGCTTATACCCATTGTATTGGTTAGCTCATTCCATTTAATTATGTTTGCCAATATTCCGGAGTTTAACTTCCGAGTTCGGACTTTCCGGACTTACTCCGGACCTTGCAACTATTGCATTGTCCATTTCAATTCCGCTATTCTCCCTCATTCCTATTTGGGCTGCTGCTTCCTTCTATTCAGTCAGCTAGCCATTCCCGACTCCCATCCTCCTTCCTTCCTCCTTGGGCCTTGGCCCTTCATTCCCCCTTTGGGAAACACCATTGAGTCAACCACTTGACCCTCGGTGTTGTTCCTCTTTCCATCTCCCTTTGTCTCCTTTTGTCCTACCCTTGTTCCTTTTGATTCCGGACCCCTCCTTATATACAATGTACCTAGTAACTTGTAACCTCAGTCCGAAATTGACATGAATTCCCCCAAGAGACTTTCCCTCTGCTAGATCCGAAATTAGGGACCCCCAGGACAACCAGCAATGGCACAGCACTCCGCCTGAGTCACTGAGGCCGAGGTCCTTCCATGCTAAGTCTCCGATTCCATTCCGGAGTCGTCCGAATCCCCGCGTTCTAACAGACTTTGACTAAAGCCCTTCTCTTATATATACCAGTAGATTAGAACTCATTGTACTCTAGTTCTAATCTCAACTAAAACATACTCCAAGTTCCCCCTATGAGTGACTTGTGTTTCCCTCTTACAAGATACCTCAGACAAGGACTAACGAAGACGTAATGGAGGCACAGCACTCCTTTCTGAGTTGCTGAGGCCATGTCCTTCTTAGAGCCCCTTGTAACACCCTGCAGACCCAGGCTTCCTGGAGAAGCTTCGGTTCACTACCAGAGCCCTCAGAACCCCTCTAGTTGAGCCCTGTCTGCATTAGGATCTCATCTCTTGTGGGTTTTGTCATATCCCAGATCTTTGTCAGGGACGTGTCCGGGGTAGAGGAGGCCCAGGTGAGATGCCCAACACTAGAAGTCTTGCAGGGTGTGGAGCAGGCATGCATACTGGCAGGCCTGGCTCAGGAGACAGTCCCTGGCCACTTAGACTGAAGTGGAAAAGGGTGAGAAGAAGGCTACTTCTTCGGTTCCCACTTCAGGTATGTTTATATACATGCGGCTTGGGTCACATGACGGGTGCCACATCATCCTCGCATACAGCCGTAGTCACCCAGGTGTTAGAACGGGGCTGATACAGACGACTCCGGAGTGGAATCGGAGACTTAGCATGGAGGGACCTTGGCCTCAGCGACTCAAGTGGAGCGCTGTGCCATTGCCGCCTGTCCATTTGGTCCTTAATTTCACAGTAGGTGAGCAGGAAGTCTCTAGGGGGCATTTCAGGTCGATTTCGGACTGAACCAAAACGAGTATGTACAAGTGCCGATATATATAATGGAGGGGGCAAAAGCACAAGGAAACAAAGGGGGACCGAATCGGAACGAAGATGTCCGAACGGTGTTAGAATGGGCGGAAACGGACGACTCTGTCATATCCATTCCCGGCCATCGACTTCCGGGCTCTCCGACCCTTCCGTTCTAACTCCGCTTTCCCCTCACCAGCCTCGGAGCCCCTGTATTCCGCAAACCTCCCGGTACCCCTCAATGGTCACCACCCCCTCATTTCAATTTATTACCTACGCCTCCCTAAGTACGGAGCCCCGAAGACTTCCAGACAGCTCCGACGTCCGCTAGCGCACTCCCGCCTCCGCTGGGCAATAGACTCGCCTGCCCTGCAGAGTCCACCTTCGGGCTTATCCCTCCTTTCCGTTTCTGGGTTAACGCCTGCCTTTCCGCTAACCCCGCGAACCAACTCGTCGGTAATATTCAGTTGGCTAATGTCTTAACCCCGTTAGCTCCGCTCCGTCCGGCTCCGCCAATTGCGGAACCGTCTCCGCTGTAACCATATATATACACTACTTGTACATAGGTTACGCCCCAGCAGATAAATCAACTAGAGTTACCCCCACTAGGTTCTAAGCGCCAGTCAGTAAGTTAGGGCACGGACGTGTCACTAGGCACAGCGCTCCTGGCAGAAGTCGCTGAGGCCAAAGCCCTCCATTACGGAGACATTCTTTCGTCTTAAATCTGGTCTCTGACAGACTCCGGAGTGGAATCGGAGACTTAGCGTGGAGGGACCTTGGCCTCAGCGACTCAAGCGGAGCGCTGTGCCATTGCTGTTTGTCCATTTGGTCCTTAATTTCACAGTAGGTGAGCAGGAAGTCTCTTGGGGGCATTTCAGGTCGATTTCGGACTGAAACCAGACGAGTATGTACAAGTGCCGATATATAAAGAAGGGGCAAAAGCACAAGGAGAACAAAGGGTGACCGAATCGGAACGAAGACGTCCTGTTACGGATACGGAGTCTCCAACGACCATATCCGTCGCATGGTCAAAGACTTCCCCTCTCTATCGCTCCTCCCCTCTTTCTCCTTTCCGTCCTCTATCCCGCTACCCTATCCTCCTTACCCGTTCTACCCCTTTCCCCCCCCTCGTGCAAAGCTTTCCCCATTGGGGTTTTGGTGCTGGCCGAGGTTGTTTGTGTTTCGCGGGATTTCCCGCGACCTTACCATTTGTAGATAGTCACGCGTCATGTACGGAAACCGCCGAAGGCGGTTCCCGCTAACTAACAACTGCTCTACAACTGTCTCGTGTACCGTCTTCTGTAACAACCCTCCCTGTGACTCAACTGAACCTGTGTGACTGTACAACTCTCACTATGTCTTATAAGTCGGGTTATATCGAGTCCTCTAACGGCCCTCGCCGCGAGAACTCGAAGTCGAGAGTCGAAGACTCTCGACGTGTGTATCGTCCTATTGAACCTGTACCCTATGGGTCTTCATCACTCCGCTCTCCCCCCAGTACTCAACATACGACGTCCCATCACGATCAGGGTGATCGTGAACACTATGAGGCCCACTTACCCTCGATGCCGGCACGTTCGCTACGCGAACGCCAAGTAGCTGCCCATCCACCGTCTGTTTCTTCCTTTGCCAGTCATCACATGTCCCCGCCAACGGTACGTTCCCTTTGGGAACGCCAAGTCACCGAAGGCCTTAATAGTCAGCCCTCATTGCACGCCTACGATATCAACCCGCTACCGGTACGTTCGCACTGCGAACGCCAAGTACCCAATGGCAACTACGCGAGGCTCTCACCCATCTCACCAGTCGCGACCTCGCACACGGTACGCTCCATTGAGGAGCGCCAAGTATCCGTGGCTGACCCTTCTGTCCTGATATCTCCGACTATCAATCATCAATCCCTTAATAGCTCACTACATCACCCATCGCGATCGATGGGAATTCGATCGCCCACTCCCAGGTCAGACTGGGACCACTCATCGATTACACTTCCAGTTATGGTACAAACTAGACATGACTCTCGCCTTCCCACTATAAGAACGGATCGAGGAATGGGGAATTTCCCCCATCCCCGTAACACGTCCGAACGGGAACAAAGGGTAGAGGGAGCGGAGCGGTACCGAAGGTCATAGGGCAAGACCTGTGATACGTCCGAAAGGAGGTAGAGAGGGCGAGGCCCAGAGGGGCAGGAGGATGAGGGGAAGTGGGGGTGATGACTAACTGGCTAGAATAGAAGAAGCAGTAGTCCAAATAGGGATGAGGGGGAATTGCGAGAAATACATTACAAACGGCGAGAGTGCCGGAGGCGGTCCGCGAAGCTCGGGGGTTGCGGAGCTTACGGAGCTTACAGAGGCGGGGTTGGAAGTCCGAGGAATATTGGCAATGGTGTTTACGTAGTATGAGGTCACCAATGCAATGGACTAAGACCGAGGTGGAGTCAAAGTCCAAGGTAGGGACTATGACGGAGGCTCGGAGTAAGGTATGAACGGTGTCCGAGTGTGAAGTACGGAGCAGCGGTGGACGGTCGTAACTTGGCGGAAGGGTAACGGAAGGAGGAGAGAGGGAGTGGCGGAAAGGAGAGTAGTCAGGTCCGAAGGTGAGTATCGGAACGGACGGGGGAAGCATAGGGGGATGACGGGAGGGTGGAGGTGTTGTGAGGGAGGAGCGGAGTTGTAGGAAGGGTGGCGAGTGGGGCGATGTTCGGTCCGAGATGAGTATCGGAGCGGACGGAGAAAGGGTCGGAGAGGTAAGAGGAGGGGTGTGTTGCCAAGACCGAAGGTGAGTATCGGAACGGCAGCGGTAGGTTATGACTCCGGAGTGAAGAGGGTGGAGGTCCGGAAGTCAGATCGGGGTCAGGTATGCACGGATATGACAAACGGGAACAAAGGGTAGAAGAAGCGGAGCAGTACCGAAGGTCATAAGGCAGGACCCATGATATGTCCGAAAGGAGGTAGGGAGGGCGAGGCCCAGAGGGGCAGGAGGATGAGGAGAAGTGGGGATGATGACTAACTGGCTAGAATGGGAAGAAGCAGTAGTCCAAATAGGGATGAGGGGTAAATGCGAGAGATACATTACAAGCGGTGAAAGTGCCGAAAGCGATCTGCGAAGCTTGGGGGTTGCGGAGCTTACGGAGGTTACAGAGGCGGGGTTGAAAGTCCGAGGAATATTGGCAATGGTGTTTACATAGTATGAGGTCACCAATGCAATGGACTAAGACCGAGGTGGAGTCAAAGTCCGAGGTAGGGACTATGACAGAGGCTCGGAGCAAAGGTACGAGCAGTGTCTGAGTACGAAGTACGGGACAGCGGTGGAAGGTCGTAACTTGGCGGAAGGGTGGCGGAGGAGTACCAGAGGGAGGAGAGAGGGAAAAGGTAAGGGGGAAGGAGTGGTGGAAAGGAGGGTTGTCAGGTCCGAAGGTGAGTATTGGAGCGGACAGGGGAAGCGTAGGAGGATGACGGGAGGGTGGAGGTGTTGTGAAGGGGGAGCGGAGTAGGAGGAGGAGGAGTAGTAGGAGGGTGGCGACAGGGGCGGTGTTCGGTCCGAGGTGAGTATCGGAGCGGACGGAGATAGGGTCGGAGAGTTAAGGAGGAGTAGAGGTGGCGTGGGGGGTAGAAGGAGGTGTGTAGCCAGGACCGAAGGTGAGTATCGGAACGGCAGCGGTAGGTTATGACTCCGGAGGTGAAGAGGGTGGAGGTCCGGAAGTTGGGTCGGGGTCGGGTATGCACGGATATGACACCGGGTGTCCCTGTGGGGGATCCCAAGGGCATCCGCTGTGAACACGTGAGCTGGACATAGTGGGGGTTGCCCAAGGCGCCCGGGCTGGGCATGTCTGTCAGGGACAGCTCTGAAAGTGGCAAGGTCCCGGCACGAGGGACTCGATGGGACAGGTGTCAGCTATGCGTAGCGGTGGTCCCATCGCAGGGTGAGCGTCCCTGACCACTTAGGCTGAAAAGTTGGGTTATCATTAAAAGGGAAAAACTATGGTACTTACCTGAAGTGGGAAGTTGAGAAGAAGGCTGCTTCTTCTGTTCCCACCCCAGGCACTATTATATACATGCACTTAGGGTCATGTGGAGGAAGCCATGTCATCTCCACACACAGCCACACCTCCCCGGGTGTCTCCACAGGAGATCCCAGAGGTGGCCGCTCAGTAGGCGGGGGTGTGCACGGTGTAGGCGGGCACAGCCGGTACCATGCAAACAAGCCGATTATCGCGATTCTACCACCCATGTCAAGTACCCCACTCCTGAAACACATCTCCCATTGTTCCATATATCCCTTCCACGTTTTTCATATTTCTTCCGATTTTTTCAAGCCATTCCCGACCACGGACAACCATCAGTTTCCAAATTGGGCAACTGTCACCCGCATATTCCGCCGCTTCCTCCATATCTCCATCAATTCTCCACCGATCCGGACGAATTTGGTATCATTGGAAAGCCCTTGTCAACACGAGTCGAACGATGTTACGAGTGACGCATCTGGTTCAGCGGTTGAGGTGATCGCCATGGTTCTTTATTTCCTTAACAACATCAATATTTCTTTGATATTGCTTTTTTCTTATTTGTTCCTTGTGGATCTGTTGCCGTCCTAAACCCGTCGGATCATTCGGATTTCCACGTATTTCTTTCATATTTATAACTGCCTCTTTCCTGTATTTACAAAGAGGACTCCCCCAACAGAGAGTGGTGCTCCCCAACAAGAACATGAAGTTCTAGCAAAGTTTACCAGCGCCCAGAGCGGCGAATACGAAGCCAAAGAGGCTCAAGACATAGTGCAGGGACAGAGTTCCCATCAGTTTGATTTCTAGTGAGATTTACGAGATTTATCATTTTTATCACATCGCACCCGGACCATTTCTCCTCCCCCCTCCTCATCATCCGGACCTCCCCTGAGCATTCCCAACCCTAGGCCCCCTCTCTTTCTCGTTAGGGTGGTAGATCCCTTTCCCCCTTACAATGGCACGTGCGGCGATCAGGGGAACGGGGTTAAGTATGTAGTGGTACATGGAGAAAAGGGAAATCGACCGTAGAATAGAAATAGAGAGAAAGGGGGAAAGTGAGAAAGGAGGGATGGGGGGTGATAGCGGGGGAAGCGGAGTAGGGCATACGGTGTGGGGTGCAGCACAGGGTTAGGCGGGTGTGCCCTGGCAGTGTCATGAGCATGCTGCGGGTGGGTCAATGGTACATTGATACAAGGAAAGGTTGTCCATGTAGAATAAAGAGAAAATAAAGAGAAAGTGAAATAAATGAAGAGGAAGTGAAATGGAGAAAGAAAGAAAGAGGAAGGGGGGAGGAGGTAGGAGAAGGCTGGGTGGCAGGGTACTGGGTGAAGTGGGGCCGGGTGGGGCCGGGTCAGGTGGGTGTGCCCTGACATCACCCCCTCCTTAAGCTGCTTCGCCTCAAAGCGGCCAGGTGGTTCTCCCTCTCTCTTCCCGGGGCCTGGGGGTGCATCCTGTGGAATTCCTCGATCCAGTTGGGGGCATGGACTAAGTGGTCCCACTGGAGCCATTGGTTCTCTGAGTTTGGCCAGCCAGCAAACTTCACCAGATACCAGAGTTTCCAGTGTAGCCACTTAGAGTCTAGTACTTTCTCAACTTCATATTCTTCATCTCCATCCATGAGCTCTGGGCCCGGGCGTGGGTCAGTGGGTCGTTCTGTGATGTCGTCCGGGTGGTATGGTCTGACGTTTGTCACGGATACAACCAGGTGGACTCCTTTCTGTCATGCAGTAAGTTGAAGTTTGACGGTGTAGGCGGGATAATCGCCCACACGCAGAGCCGGCTCGGATATCCATTTACACCATTCAAAAATCATCTTCATTCGTTCCATAATTCGATACAAACTTGGTACCTAAAAATACTCCTAATTCCTACGAATCCGTCGATGTCAAGATCGTCCCAATCGGTGGAGATTTGGTGGAGTTAAGTGTTGGGGAGGTTGGCCACAGTGCGGGTCACGGGATCTGGTCATGTGCGGGCGTGGGAAGTTCAATTTAGGCAAGCGGGAAGTCAGAAAAGCATGCTTCACACATTCCCAAGGCATCAAATAAATTGGGAAAAATGTTCTTTAGCCGCATAAAGGTTATTCCCAGCCACATTTCCAGTTTCGGGTACTAATGTTGTGAAATCATTGATAAATTCCCGATTTTCCTCATATTTTCACATTTTTACCATCATTTTGATATATTGGATGATATTCTTTTATTCTTTTGATGCCCTTTTCAAATATTTCGCTTACGATGGGGTCCAGGAGCCATATGGCGCCAATATTTCCCATCAATCATTTCTAAAAATGTTTATTCTTTATAATCCTGTACATACCGGGATTGAAAAGAAAGTTCTCCCCTCCTCTAAATTTCTCTAAGGCGCTAGGACGCGTCAGAGTTAGTGTGAGTGTGTTAGAAGTTCCTACAGTAGGAGTAAGGGCAGTCGTCTAGCCCACAAAGAGTGGGTAGTGGACACTGAGCCCGGACCTTGCGGAATTTCCGGAGAATTTCCCGGAGTTTTAGGATCGAGGCCAGTGGAGAAAAGGGTTTTAGTGGAGAGTTTCCCCCACAAGCTTGGTTGGCGCTGAGAGCTGCTAGCTCTCTTGCAACGGCAGCCGGGGAGACAACTTTGACGATCTTGAAGGGGCCAAGCCACTTGTGGTCTGGCTTTTTGGTCGGGCGGTCGGTCGTGTAGTTTTGCACGTTGAGCCAGACTTGGTCGCCTTCTTGATACTTTGGGGCCGTCTCGCAATCTCGGTCATAGTAGCGGGCCATTTCGTCTGCTGCATGTTCCAGTGCTGCTTTCGCCTCCTCCTGCATTTTCATCATCCTTGACGAGAACGCATCAGCGGCTTCCACCTCAGACATGCATGTGGGTTCTGTCCCCATCCTGGGGTGTTGGCCGGTGTTGAGTTCAAAAGGGGTTCGGTGGGTGGAGGAGTGGATGCGGTTATTATAAGAGAATTCCGCTAAGGGGAGCCAATCCGCCCAGTCATCCTGGCGATGGTTGACGAACACCCGGAGGTAGGCCTCGATCTCTTGATTGACCCGCTCCATCTGTCCATCTGTCTGGGGGTGGTAGGGTGCTGAGGGGGTGAGCTTGACAGAGGTCCGTGAGCTTCTTTGAGAAGCGGGAGACAAAGGCACTCCCTCTATCACTGAGGATCTCCTCAGGGAGCCCGTGGTGCCTCCAGACGTGTTCTAGGAAGAGCCGTGCGATACCCTCCAAGTCCACGGTCATCACAGTGGGGACCGCATGGATGCATTTGGATAGGCGGTCCACCACTACAAGGATGGCATTGTATCCCTTTGACTCTGGGAGCTCCCCTACCATATCCACTGAGATCACCTGCCAACGATGGGTGGGGACTTTGTTTGGGGTGAGCTTCCCAACCTTTCGTGAGGGGAACAACTTAACACAGTTGCAGGTATCACACCCGCATACATATTGCCCAACGTACTCTGCCATCCAGGGCCACCAGTAGTCACGGGAGATGAGTTCCAGGGTTTTCCATTGCCCTGGATGCCCCGTTGCCCGTGCGTTGTGGTGTAGCCATACCAGATCATGATGGAGTTGGGGGTCTTTGGAACATACACTCTCCCCCAGTATAGGACTAGGTCTCCCTGCTCCTCCCACTCGTCCGATCTTAGCATCCCTTCCCTCAGCTCTCGTATAGCCTTTACCACCCTCTCATCGTGGTCTTTTGCCCTGCGTATTCTCTCCAGGATGCGTGCTTCCTCCCCTTCTACTGGGACCACCTCTGTCGTGTGGGCTTTGAACCAGGCTGGTTGGAGGAGGGTCAGCCCTTCATTGTCGTCCTTCCCTTTCGGGTGGTCAGCTTGATGGGAGAGTGCGTCCGGCTTCCCCATGAGTTTCCCTGGGCGGTGGATGAGGGTGAAGTAGAAGTGGGAAAGGAAGAGGGTCCACCGGGCCTGGTGCCGGTTTAACCTCTGGGCCGTCTGGAAGTAACTCAGGTTACGGTGGTTGGTGTAGATTTCAACCTTCTCCCTGGCGCCTTCTAAGAAGTGTCGCCATTCTTCCAGGGCTTGGACGATTGCGAGCATCTCCTTGTCATATATCTCGTAGTTACGCTCCACATCTGTGAAACTCTTGGACATGAATGCTACTGGGTGGAACTCCCCATCCACCTGGAGCTGGGAGAGGACTGCACCGGTTGTGAAGTTAGAGGCATCACACTCGAGCCTGAAGCGGCCAGTGTCTGTAGGGAAGGAGAGGATGGGGGCGGTGGTGATGGCTTCTTTGAGGGCGTGGAAGGCATAGTCCTTGTCCGGGCCCCAGTTCCAGGTTTGGGTCTTCCGGGTTAGCGCATGGAGGGGGCGTGCTTTCTTGGAGAAGTCTTTGATGAAGCGATGGTAAAAGTTCATGAACCCTAGGAAGGACTGCACTTCCTTCACCTTGGTTGGGGTCGGCCAGTCAAGGACTCCATGGATCTTCATGGGGTCCATCGCGACGCTGCCCTCTGAGATGACCAGGCCCAGGTAGTTGATCTGCATGCGTTCGAATTTACACTTCTCCGGCTTCAGGAAGAGCCTTCTCTTCCATAGCATCTCTAGGACTTCTCGGACTACCCTCTGGTGCTCCTCTAGGGTGGCCGTGAAGATGAGAATGTCGTCCATGTAACAAATGACAACCTCCCGATCAATGAAATCCTGAAGGATGTCGTTCATCATGGT
Organism: Cantharellus anzutake; assembly: GCF_015039405.1. NCBI lineage: Eukaryota > Fungi > Basidiomycota > Agaricomycetes > Cantharellales > Hydnaceae > Cantharellus > Cantharellus anzutake. The sequence goes on along the minus strand of NW_024067135.1, from coordinate 23,614 downwards.
CTGGAAGGTCGTGGGCGAGTTACATAGGCCAAAGAACATTACCATGGGCTCAAACAGCCCTCGATTGGTCGCAAATGCCGCTTTCCACTCATTGCCATCCTTAATCCGGACGTTGTTAAACCCCCACCGTAAGTCCAGAGCTGAGAAGTACTTGGCGTTGCAGAGGCGGGTGAGAACGTCTGAGATGAGTGGAAGTGGGTATGAGTTCTTTACCGTGATCTCATTCAATTTCCAGTAGTCCTGGACTAGGCATAGCAACCCATCCTTCTTCTTGACAAAGAAGACTGGAGCCCCCATTGGGGACTTGGAGGGTCATATGTGCCCGTTCTGCAAGTTCTCGCATAGGAACTCGTCCAACTCTTTCTGCTCCAGCCATGAGAGGGGGGAAGTCTTCCCCCTGGGTAGTTTGGCGTCTGGGACTAAGTCTATAGCGTGGTCCCAGGGCTTCCGGGGGGGTAGCTGGTCGAAGGCTTCTTTCAAGAACACATTCCGGAAGTCTTGGTAGTGCTCTGGCACCAACGCTTCAAACGGCACGGGCTCTGCCTCCGGGTCACGGGCTTCCTGGGCCATCCGCTGGGAGGGCATCATAGTCACTCTCAGGTCATGCCCCCCCCAGGGGGATGATCGCGGCATAGATCCCGTCCCTGAGTTCCAGGGCGAGGTCCGGGTCACCTTGTGCCTGTAGCAGCTTGCAGGAGGATGGGCAGCAGGACATGGTGGCTTTCTGTCGTGCCCAATCCACCTCTGGGTTGTGGTGCAACAGCCACGAATGTCCTATGATGAGGGACTGTCGCCTGAGGTTTGCAACTGTGAACTGGGCCCACTCTGTGTGTCATCCGAACGTCAGGAGGGCCTCCAGTTCCTCAGTTATGGCTCCATTCTTGTTGGGGGTCCCATCGACATTGCGGACTGGGATGGGCTGAGGGAGCCAGGTGGTCTCAAGGTTGTGCTTCCGGATGAACTCGGGGCTTACGAAGTTCCCAGTGGCTCCTGAGTCTAGGAGCACTGGCATGGATACAGAGGCGAGGGAGGTCAGGGAAGTTAGCTTCACAGTGAGGCTCAGCAACCTGGGGGACTGTTTAGAGAGGACGTAGATAGCAGGTGGGGACACCGCTACTTTGGGTGTTACTGTTAGAACCGGGCGGATACAGACGACTCCGGAGCGGAATTGGAGACTTAGCGTGGAGGGACCTTGGCCTCAGCGACTCAAGCGGAGTGCTGTGCCATTGCTGTTTGTCCATTTGGTCCTTAATTTCACAGTAGGTGAGCAGGAAGTCTCTAGGGGGCATTTCAGGTCGATTTCGGACTGAACCAAAATGAGTATGTACAAGCGCCAATATATATAATGGAGGGGGCAAAAGCACAAGGAAACAAAGGGAAACCGAATCGGAACGAAGACGTCCAAACGGGAACAAAGGGTAAAAGAAGCGGAGCAGTACCGAAGGTCATAAGTCAGGACCTGTGATACGTCCGAAAGGAGGTAGGGAGGGCGAGGCCCAGAGGGGCAGGAGGATGAGGAGAAGTGGGGATGATGACTAACTGGCTAGAATGGGAAGAAGCAGTAGTCCAAATAGGGATGAGGGGAAAACACGAGAGATACATTACAAGCGGTGAAAGTGCCGAAGGCGATCTGCGAAGCTCGGAGGTTGCGGAGCTTACAGAGGTTACGGAGGCAGGGAAAGTCCGAGGGATATTGGCAATGGTGTTTACATAGTATGAGGTCACCAATGCAATGGACTAAGGCTGAGGTGGAGTCAAAGTCCGAGGTAGGGACTATGACAGAGACTCGGAGCAAAGGTATGAGCGGTGTCCGAGTACAAAGTACGGGACAGCGGTGGAAGGTCGTAACTTGGCAGGAGGCCGGCAGAGGAGTATCAGAGGGAGGAGAGAGGAGAAGGGTAAGGGAGAAAGAGTGGCGGAAAGGAGAGTTGTCAGGTCCGAAGGTGAGTATCGGAGCGGATGGGGGAAGCGTAGGAGGGTGACGAGAGGGTGGAGGTGCTGTGAAGGAGGAGCGGAGTAGGAGGAGGTGTCATGACCAACAAATCCTGGGGCTCCGTCAGTGGCGAATCAATGCTGATAGGCGAATCCGCCGACCCGAAACCCAATCTAACCAGCCCCCAATCCGATGTCTGGCCCCCTGCCCTATCAACCATGCACTGCATCCAGACCTCCACCCACATCTGGACTTCTGCCCGCATCCGGACCTCCACCCGCATCTGTACCTCTGCCCACCTCCACACCCTCTGGACCTCTGCCACTCCTGGTTGCCCTCCACACCCTGTGGTCAGGCCAACACTCCCCTCCGACCTTGCTGGCCATCATGCTGCCCTTGTTTGTGACGGCACTGATAGACCACCCTCTGTTGCGGACTTGTCAGCACCGCGCTGATTTCCATGTCCCTTCACGGACCTGTGTCAGCACCGCACCGACCCCGCTTATTTGCGGACTTGTATTGGCGCCGTGTGCTGACCTCCGCTTTTCTCCGGCCATCTTGTCACTCGGCAGCATACCATTCATTCCTTGCCGAGTGCCTATATTGTTCATCCATTCATTCGCTTAACTTGCCAATATTGGCACTTGATCCATGTGCTGATGCACTTCTTATTACCTGTCAATATTGGCACTTGATCCGCTTTTGTTTAGTTCATTGCCTCCCATTTCCCAGGCTCTTGTCCTTCATTCAGTTTGACAATCCCCGCTTATTTCCGCGCCGGACCGTGCTGGACTGACCGGTCCTTCTGTGTTTCCCTCCTGCCTATTTATATCCTGTAAATACTTTCGGGGACCTTAGTCTGAAATCAACTAGAGTACCCCCCCTGTCTGGTCTGAGTCTCCTTCTGCAAAGGGGGCTTCCCCCCCTCTGAGTCCGTGCTCGTGGAGTCTGCGCTCCTCCTATAGGTCCACTCCGCCTGCAAGTCTTGTTTGAAGTCCGCTGTAAGTGTCAGTCCGTTAATATGGGATCTCCCCCAAACGTCAAGCTCAGGGCACAGCGCTCCACCTGAGTCGCTGAGGCCGCGATCCCACTCTGCTAACCTTGAACAGCACTTCTGGACACACCGCATATTTCCGCCCGCATATCCGCGTGCACACTCCAACAGACCTCTGCATCACCTCCAACCTCAACTCAGACAGAACCCAATCCGCCTTCCATCCATCTTCTGACAGTGTTCCGACCCTGACAGTACTTCCGCCTCTGACAATATTCCAGTCTCTGACAGCAATCCAGATCTCTGACAGGAGGGGAAGTAGTAGGAGGGTGGCGAGAGGGGTGGTGTTTGGTCCGAGGTGAGTATCGGAGTGGACGGAGATAGGGGAGGTGAGGGAAGGAGGAGTAGAGGTGGCATGGGGGGTAGAAGGAGGTGTGTTGCCAGGACCGAAGGTGAGTATTGGAACGGCAGCGGTAGGGTATGACTCCGGAGGTGAAGAGGGTGGAGGTCCGGAAGTCGGGTCGGGGTTGGGTATGCACGGATATGACAGTCAACTTCCCTTTTCCCTATGTACCACTACACCTAATGCCACTGCCCTGATCACTGCACCTGCTGTGCACATTCCTGCCCACACAGTGGCCTCCTCTGGGATCTCCCATGGAGACACCCAGAGAGATGTGGCTGTGTGCAGGGATGATGTGGCTCCCTCCATGTGACCTTGACTGCATGTATATAATAGCACCTAGGGTGGGAACAGAAAAAGCAGCCTTCTTCTCAATTTCCCAGTACTGTAGTTCACTACTGCCTCCTTATTTCCCTTGATGCATGTGCCATATTGGGAGCTTCCAACCTGGCTGCTTCAGGAAGAGGCCATTGGGACCATCTTTGATGGTTCAGATGGCACCCATACTGAGGTCCATGACTCCAACCTTAGTGCCTCCACCCAGGCATATGCTCTCACTCTGGAATGGTTGGGAGTTCCCCATTGGAGAGTGGAACATGGTGACAACTGCTTTGCCATCTTTCGATCATGTCTGCCCATGCTTGATAACATGCCCTTCAGCAGGAAATATGGAGCCACACTCACTCCAAGAATTTTCAAAGCACTGCAAGGGGAGACATCACTATTGGATTTGACTTTGCTGTTACAGAAATCATTTTGCAGCCCCGTCCACCACAGCAGACCCTGCTCACAGCTCCATCAAAGATTTTTCTGCTCAGCTCTTTGTGATGGAGCAATGTCTCACAGCACTTGCCCCTGAGGGGGTTCCTATCTGTTAGAGACCAGAAGCGAGACAAAGGAGATGTCTCCATGGTGGAGGGCTTCGGCCTCAGCGACTCAGACCAGGAGCGCTGTGCCTAGTTACATGTCCATGCCCTAATTTACTTACTGGCAGTGAGAACTAAAAAGGGGGATCAACTCTAGTCGATTTTATCACTAGGGTGTAACCTATCTACAAGTTAAGTATATATAGTTACAGCAAGGGCAGGCCCATGAATGACAGGACTGAAGGAGCAGAGCTAATGGAGTTAAACGTTAGCCAACTGAATATTACCAACAAGTCAGGTTATGGGGTTAGCAGAGTGGTGGGCTATAACCCAGAAATGGAAAGGAGGGATAGGCCCAAGGGTAGACTTGCAGGGCAAGCAAGTGAATTGCCCAGCAGGGGCAGGAGTGCACTAGCAGACATCAGAGCTGTCTGGAGGCCTTTGGGGTTCCGTACTTAGGGAGGCAATATATTGAATTGAGGGGGTGGTGACCATCAAGGGAGTCGGAGGTGATTGTGGAATATGGGGGCTCTGAGGTTAGTGACAAAGGAGTGGAGGTAGTCCGGAAGGATCAGAGGTAGTGGAGGACGATGGCCGTAGATGGATATGACACTATCCCATTCAAGGACTTCTCTGCCAAGGTGAAGAGCATGATGCAAGGAGTCTGGGTAGACTTGAAATATGAGGAAGGCCTGCATTCTAGTGTGGCCTTGGAGGGAAAAAAATGGAGAACAATGAGAGTGTCAGGGCATACCCTGCCTGACCCCACACTGCATCCCATGCTGCCCTGCCCTACTCTGCTCCCCCACTACCACTCCCTGTTCCTCTTCCTTCCCTTTTCTCTATGTATCACTACACATCTAATGTGTCAGGACACGGTGAGGAGGGAGCAGCATGCCTGCACCTTTCCCCGGAAGGGAGGCCAGAGGTAGAGGATGGGCAGAAGGACCGTGGCCTCAGCAACTCAGAGGGGAGTGCTGTGCCTATGTTCGGTAACACTTAGTGTCTGGTCCTTAACTTCAGAACAAGGGGGGGCACGAACTCTGGGGGAATAGTCGTTATTGTCGATTTTGCACTGAGGTGCCATCAACCAGTACAGGACTTATATACATAATACAAGACAAATAGGAACAAAGGGAAAACCCAAGATGGACTTACCCACTTGCTGGGTTGGCAAACTTGTGAGAGAATCGCCTTATTGAGCATTGTGGAGTGGGTAGATGAAGGGTGGAATTAGCGACAGCTATTGGATAGTGGGAAAACCTTTGCAGGGTTGATGGAGGTCCTAGGAGGTCCATAGTAATATTGGGTGGGTAGAAATTAATAACCTTCTATGATTAGGATAGGGGGTACCGGAGATGGTACTGGAGATCGGAGGTGGAGGTGGACTGGAGGTGTACTGGAGGGTATGGTGGAGGTGAGGGAGGGGACAGACCGGAGGTGGACCAGAACGGTGGTGGAGTAGGTTGGAGGTTAGGTGGAGTTGGTATGGATATGACATAATGCCACTGCACCTTGCAGATCATCCAGTTACGTGTCCAACATGTTCCTGACAGCCAAGTTATGACCTTCCGCTGCCGTCCTGTACCCCATACTCGAACACTGCTCATGCCTTTGCTCTGAGATTCCATCATGGTCCCAACCTCGGACTTTGACTCCATGTCAGGGCATACCCCGCCTGACCCCATGCCACACCCTGGCCACACCACCCTACTCTGCTTCCCCCTATCCCTTCTTTCCTCTTTCTTCCTTCTCCTTTCTCTCTATTCCTATTCTATGGTCAATTTCCTCTTTCTCTATGTACCACCACACCCTAAGGCCACCACCTCTATCGCTGCACCTGCCATGTGCATCCCCACCCACACAGCAGCCACCCTTGGGATCTCCCATGGAGACACCTGGAGCAGTGTGGTTGTGTGTGGAGATGATGTGGCCCCTTTCATGTGACCCTAGCTGCATGTATATAACAGCACCTGGGGTGGGAACAGAAGAAGCAGCCTTCTTCTCACTTTCCCACTTCAGACTAAGTGGTCAGGGATGCTCAACCCCACGATGGGACTGCTGCTATGCATAGCCACTACTCATCCCATTGAGTCCCCCATGCCGGGACTTTGCCACTTTCAGAGCTGTCCCTGACACTCCACCTCAGCTTAAGTCCATTGCATTGGTGACCTCATTCTATGTAAACACCATTGCCAATATCCTTCAGACTTCCAACTCCATCTCCGTAAGCTCCATAAGCTCCGTCACCTCCAAGCTTCACAGACTGTTCTTGGCACTTTCACCACTTGTAGTATACATTCTGCACTTCTCCCTCATCCCTATTTGGACTACTGCTTCCTTACATTTAGCCAGTTAGTCATCAACCCCACTTCACCTCATCCTCCTGCCCCTCTGGGCTTTGCCCTTCCTACCTCCTTTTGGATGTGCCATAGAGTCTAACCCATGACCCTTGGCACCACACCACTTCCATTATTCCCTTTGTCTCCATTCAGATGCCTTTGTTCTGATTTGGACCCCCTTTGATTTCCTTGTGCTTTCATCTCCCCAATATATGTAGGCACTTGTATGTACATACTCGATTAGACCCTCAGTCTAAAATCAACCAGAAATGCCCCCTAGAGACTTCCTTCTAGCTATGTCTGAAATTAAGGACCAAATAGACAAACAGCAATGGCACAGCACTCCCCTTGAGTTGCTGAGGCCAAGGTCCCTCCTTGCTAAGTCTCCAGTTCCACTCCGGAATCGTCCACACTTGCCCCATTCTAACAGAGGGGTGAAAACCATTTGGGGGTGAAAAACTGTAGTGACATATTGAGTAGGGATTGGGCTCACACCCATATAGGCTCCAGAGCTGCAGAATGTACCTTTACTCTTTTTCAAATGGCCTCAAACTTGGCATAATTACTATGTGGATATAGACATACATTTTTGCCAGAGGTATTTTCAGGATTCTTCCTGATGCATGAGAGAAGCACATACGTTTTCGGTGTCCCACACACATATCTGCATATCCCACATGGGTATTTGTCAGAGTCTGCGCATCAGTTCGCATGTAAGGATCTCCCTGGGAAACTAGTCATTGTTAAACATCAGCAAAAGGTCCTCAGGGTTTCACTTCAAATGGTTTGAAAACAATTGAGTTCACTTCTGAACTGAATTGAAACGTGACACCTTTACTAAAATGCTTTGGGAAATTGGTCAATTCGGCCAGTTTCATTGTATTAGAAGCAACAGGATCATCAGAAGTGTCCAAAGTTGACCGTGACAATTTCCTGATGAAGCTGGGGAGCCAACCCAGCTGGCGATAAGTATACATGAGTTCCACAACTCATAAGAGTGCGGCAACATTGGGAATACATGGTGGCCGATAGAGAAGTGACATGAGATAGGAAGATAGATCATGTGGAAAAGGGGGCAATAATGGGTAAGGGGTGACATGACAGCGGAAATAGCGGAAATAGCGCATTGAATACAACCTGTGTTCTAACTATTATGGGTACTCAACCTATCTGGATAGGGGTCCGGGCTGGCCGGATAACCATCCGTGCCCTGACAGTATTTTTATATTAATAATTATGGCTACATCCAATATGTGTTGTGTGACCAGGAGGAATGGTTTTCAGATGAGGATGGTACTATGATTGTTGCACGTGACTGGAACCTGGCAAGCCTCCGGCTTGCCGACATCTATTACCCCATATTGAATTATCACGCGACCGCATGCATTCCCTCCGAATGGGGCAATGCCGGTAGGATAGCTGACTGCCACGTCATCACGAAGTAATAAAATAAATTTATCCTCATCATCATCCCATCATTCTCCAGTTAATAACTGTTAATATAACTTTTCAATATTTACATGGAAATCTCGCCGCTCACACCTATGGGCCACAGATCAAATTTCGCAAAGTTTCAATATAAATATCCCCTCCACGTTATGCATCATGGGGATGGCAGGTTTATGGGTTAGGCAGTAGGAACCATACCGGTTCCCAGAAGTTTCTATGGGGTTATGTGTTATCTCAGTATGACCTACCACAGTTTCAACTGTACCCTCTATCCCCCCAGCTGAGCAAGGTGCCCAAATATAGATTCCTTGTTAGTCGGAAATATTGCGAATCGCGAGATATTACCACAGCCGAAATCCCGAACATTCGCAGGGACAAAGGAATAAGATTGGTCCCCTCACTGGTAGTCGCACCCTGCATCTGCTTGTTACGGCGCCCCCTCCCCTTTCAGATCAAAATGAGGTTTACCACACCTCTCATCGCTGCTTCTCTACCTTTCCTGGTGCTTTCCAGCCCCACTCGCATCCACAGTAATGAAAAAGGTCGTTCAATCCCGATTAGCAAGAGGGGTTCCACCTTCGTTGATCATGGCGTTGTCAACATAACGGCTCTTCGGGCCCACCTTGCTTATGTCGGCGCGTAAGAATGGGATTTCGATGGGGCTTCTTTGAATTTTCAGTATCTTTGCTTCTCCCAGAAAATACCACATTGGCTTGAAGAATTACGAGAGGAATACCAGCCCAGTCCATCCCCTCGCCTGGGATAGAGCGACCCACGCCTCGAAAAGAGATATCACCACCAGTGCCTTAACAGACGTTAGGGATAGTATTTGGTGGGGCAACATCTCAGTCGGGAACCCTCCTGTTACGTTTGCCATCTATTTCGATACGTGAGTTACCTGTGGATATTTGAGAGGAAATTGAAAGTGACTGCTCCAATCTCCGATTCGACATAGCGGAAGCAGTGACTTCTTCATTCCTGATGTCTCTTGCATGAACTGTGGAGCACTGCGCAGTGCACGTTACAGCCCTAGGTTTGTTCGCCCATTCATAATCTGTGATGCTGCATCACATTTACCATATCTTCATTGAGCTTGAGCTCCACTTCCTCGGCGGTGGGGAAAAGCTTCTCTCTCGTTTATGGCGACGGTTCCTCAGTCAGCGGATACCAATATATTGACGCTGTCACTGTAGCCGGGCTCACAGCCAAGCGTCAAACCCTCGGATCCGCCACCGCCCTTAGCCAGTACGTCTCCAATCATATCCGTTGATCGTGGTTCTCATTCATCAATTGGCTCGACAGGAATTTCCAGACTGGAGCGATGGATGGCTTGATGGGCCTGGCCTGGCCAGCGAGTTCTGAGTTCGGTGCTACGCCCTTCTTCAACACCCTCATGCAACAGGGAACTGTCAGCCAGGGTGTCTTCGCTTTCTACCTCTCAGAGTCCGGCTCAGAACTTCGCCTCGGCGGAACCGACGAATCGCTCTACAGTACTCCTCTTCAGTGGATCCCTGTGACCCAACGCTTTTATTGGCGAGTTGGCCTCGATAAAGTAAATGTCCGAGGGACGGAGGTGGTCAGCGGTCTATCAGCCATTATCGATTCAGGTACCACTCTTATTGTCGGTGATCCACCTACAGTTAGGGAGTTCTATCGACATATTCCTGACAGTGCCATCATTAAGGGTGACGTTAACAATGAGTTCTTCACTTGTACATCCCCATTCGTACCCTTGTCTTGTCTGTGAAAACTTGACCCACTATTTCATTTTTTCACAGACCCCTGCCACTACGATCCTCGAATCTCCGTTACATTCAATGGGGCTTCGTATCCCATTGGTTTCAACTTTGGTCCAGTCTCCAATGGGTCAAGCCAATGTCTTGGTGGCATTGTCGGTCTAGCTGGCATTCCGTTCTGGATTCTTGGTGATATATTCATGAGGAGCGTTTATACTGGTGAGCCCTATTTTATTCTTCTCAACAATATACATTGAGCAGATCTTGGTTTCTCCAGCCTTCAACTTTGACAACGCTAGTATTGGATTTGCTCGACTTAAATCTGAGTGGGATCCAAAATTTTCATGATGGAAGGCATTCGTCAGCGCCCACATCTCGCTGCCCATCTCCAAGGCTTTCATTCATCAGCAAACCCCCGAAGTTGATAAAAGTGATAGGAAGCACTTTAATCACTTCTATTTGTCATACCAATGTAATCTATGCGTCAATTGAGACTCAAGCAGCTCAATCACAACAATTCCCACTACTCTGTAGCGGGTCCTATGGATCTTTGCGATGCAGAAGCCTATAGCCGTGCAAGAGGTCCTTTATCATTGCCAATACCTCAGGTTTCCGATTCATTTTCCCTAGGTTACCAGGGTCCTCATTTCTCTCGTATCCCACCTCCCAAACCTACAGTACTATCACGTTCAACTTTTCCTTTCTTGGTTCCTATCCACCTCTGACTTTCGCCCCCAAATCTTCAAATCCCCAATGACCGCATCTTCTGTTTGTTGGCCCTTTTCCTTCTTATCTACCGATCCCCCATTTTCTGAGTCCACTGTTGTGATCAATGCTATCAAACATGGAATATATGATGACTCTTTAGTGATCAATGACGCTATTTTACAACTTCATCACATTCATCAGGAAATTGTCGTGGTCAACTTTGGACACTTCTGATGATCCTGTTGCTTCTAATACAATGAAACTGGCCAAATTGACCAATTTTCCAAAGCATTTTAGTAAAGGTGTCACATTTCAATTCAGTTCAGAAGTGAACTCAATTGTTTTCAAACCATTTGAAGTGAAACCCTGAGGACCTTTTGCTGATGTTGTCAGGGAATGCCACCACAGTCCCGTCTCCACTTGTGTCAATGTGTCATCCCAATGGGCTGACTGTTTGATTTTTTGCATTCCAACTCTGTGTCATATGATGTTTTGAAGCTTGTATGTAGCGCTTTGGGCATTGTACCTGGCAATTGATATCGTGCAGCTCAAGTGGACTGCCTACAAATTATACAACATTTCATTTTCATCCAGTCTGTCATATCCATACAATCCCGACCTCCGCTCTGGGCTCCTGGAACTCTGAACTCCGACTTCCGGAGCCCTACTTCCCTTCCGTCACTCTCTCCTTGCCGACTCCCAAGAGGTTATCCCACCTTCCGGCTCCAACACCACCTTCGGTCCGACTCCGGAACATTCCGGGTCCGACCCCAACCTTGACACCTTCCAGACGAGTACACAAACCCTATGCTCCCGACTCCGGACCTCCGCTCTGGTATCCCGTTCACGTCTCATCTCCGGAACCTCCGGTCTTAGCTCCGACCTCGGACTTTGACCCCACCTCCACTTATACCCATTGTATTGGTTAGCTCATTCCATTTAATTACCTTTGCCAATATTCCGGAGTTTAACCTCCGAGTTCGGACTTTCCGGACTTACTCCGGACCTTGCAACCATTGCATTGTCCATTTCAATTCCGCTATTCTCCCTCATTCCTATTTGGGCTGCTGCTTCCTTTCTATTCAGTCAGCTAGCCATTCCCGACTCCCATCCTCCTTCCTTCCTTCTTGGGCCTTGGCCCTTCATTCCTCCTTTGGGAAACACCATTGAGTCAAACACTTGACCCTCGGAGTTGTTACTCTTTCCATCTCCCTTTGTCTGCTTTTGTCCTACCCTTGTTCCTTTTGATTCCGGACCCCTCCTTATATACAATGTACCTAGTAACTTGTAACCTCAGTCCGAAATCGACATGAATTCCCCCAAGAGACTTTCCCTCTGCTAGATCTGAAATTAGGGACCCCTAGGACAACCAGCAATGGCACAGCGCTCCGCCTGAGTCGCTGAGGCCAAGGTCCTTCCATGCTAAGTCTCCGATTCCATTCCGGAGTCGTCCGAATCCGCACGTTCTAACACAGTCTCGATTCCCTGATTGATTGAGTGTACTGCAATTGTTTGAATAATTGTCCCATGTTGATCTACTTGCCCTGTGTTGCTTCCATCATGTAATGTATGATCACAATTTACAATCATTGACTCGAGATCAGTTGCAAACTGGTTCGTTTGCTCATTTAGTCTGTGACATTACTTGCAACTTTGGAGTAATCAATGCTTCTACAGCTGAATTTCACTACCTTTGCTATTCAGAACCTAATTGCGCAGCCCAGGCACACTGCTCCCTCCTTGCTGTGTCCTGACACTTCCAGATTACCTCTGCTCCTTCATCACTAACCTTGGAGCCTCCATATTCCGCAATCACCTCTGACTCCCTCGATGGTCACCACCCCCTCAATCCAATATATTACCTACACCTCGCTAAGTATGGATTCCTGAAGGCCTCCGGGTGGCTCTGACATCCGCTAGCACACCCCCACCTCTGCTGAGCAATTCACTTGCTTGCCCTGCAAGCCCACCTTCAGGCCAATCCCTCCTTTCCGTTTCTGGGTTATAGCCTGCCACTCTGCTAACCCTGTAACCCAACTCATCAGTAATATTCACTCAGCTAACATGTAACTCTGTTAGCTCCACTCTGCTCAGTCCTGCCATTCATGGGCCTGCCCTCTGTCAGAGACTGGATTCGAGACGAGGGAGTGTCTCCGTAGTGGGGGGCTTCAGCCTCAGCAACTTCTGCCAAGAGCGCTGTGCCTAGTGACATGTCTGTGCCCTAACTTACTGACTGGCAATCAGAACCTAAGGGGGGGTAACTCTAGTTGATTTTATTACTGGAGTGTAACCTATGTACAAGCGGGATATATATATGGTTACAGCGAAGACGGGTCCACAATTGGCGGAGCCGAACAGAGCGGAGCTAACGGGGATAAACATTAGCCGACTGAATATTACCGACAAGTCGGGTTGCAGGGTTAGCGGAAAGGCAGGCGATAACCCAGAAACGGAAAGGAGGGATAAGCCCGAAGGTGGGCTCTGCAGGGCAGGCGATTGTATTGCCCAGCGGAGGCGGGGGTGCGCTAGCGGACGTCGGAGCTGTCCGGAAGTCTTCGGGGCTCTGTACTTAGGGAGGCATAGGTAATAAATTGAAATGAGGGGGTGGTGACCATCGAGGGGTACCAAGAGGATTGCAGAATACGGGAGCTCTGAGGTTAGTGAAGGAGGAGCAGAGTTAGACCAGAGGGAACGGAGGGACTGGAAGTCGATGGCTGGGGATGGATATGACACCCTCTATGTAACTATATATATACATAACTTGTAGATAGGTTACACCCTAGTGATAAAATCAACTAGAGTTTCCCTCTTCTAAGTTCTCATTGCCAGTTAGTAAATTAGGGCATGGTCATGTAACTAGGCACAGCGCTCCTGGTCTAAGTCGCTGAGGCCAAAGCCCTCCACCACAGGGACATTTCCTTCATCCCACATCTGGTCTCTGACACCCCCACTGGGCAATTTAGTTGCTTTCCCTGCAGGTCCACCTTTGGGATGATCCCTCCTTTCCATTCTTGGGTTATAGCCCATTACTCCACTAACCCTGTAACCTGATTTGTCGGTAATATTCAGTTGGCTAACCTGTAACTCTGTTAGCTCCACCCTGCTCAGTCCCACCATTCACAGGTCCACCCTCTATGTAACTATATATACATAACTTGTAGATAGGTCACACCCTAGTGATAAAATCGACTAGAGTTTCCCCTCTTCTAGATTCCCTTGCCAGTTAGTAAATTAGGGCACAGACATGTAACTAGGCACATGTCAGGGCACACCCACCTGACCCAGCCCCAGCTGACCCAGTCCCCCACTACCCACTCCTTCCCTACTTCCTCCTCCTTTTCTCTTCCTTCCTTTCTTTCTTCCTTCTCTTTTCTCTCTTCTTTCTTCTTTCCTTATTACATGGACAACTTCCCTTCTATCAGTGTACCATTGACCTGGCTGCAGTATGACATGCCCAAACCCGGACCCGCTGGGCGACCTCCCACACACCGGGTGCTCCTGGGATCTCTTGCAGAGATACCCAGATGGATGTGGCTGTGTGCATAGATGATGTGGCCTTAACCACATGTATATAAACACAGCCTAAGTGGGAACTGAGAAGCAACCTTCTTCTCACACTTCCCACTTTAGCCTAAGTGGCCAGGGACACCTGTTTGCATGGGGCCATTGTTATGTGCAGCCGCATCACACCCTACTGGGCCCTCAGCCCTGGGCGACATACCCAGATGCTCTTGACCCCAGGTCGGTCCCTGACAGCAGAAGAAAGTTTCAACCCATTTCCCCCACCTCCCCTGCCATGGTGACACAAGAACAGTATGACGACCTGCTGGCCCAGTTCCAGGAACTACAGGCCACTGTGAAGGCCCAAGCCCAGGGCCAGCCTATGCACACACCCGTGCATGCGCCCAGACCACCCAAGGTTGCCCCCCCCCACCCCCTTCTCAGGAGTCAGCAAGGACCTCGACCACTTCAAGGCCGAATGCAGGATCTACCTCTACATCTGCATGGCCAAGTTCCCCAGCACCCTCTCCCAGGTCCTCTTCATGCTTTCCTACATGAAGGAAGGGACTGCAGGAGCATGTGCGATGCAACACACCATGGTGCTACTGACGATGGGCTCTCCCACACCCACCATGGACAAGTTCAATGCAGAACTCAATGCCATGTTCCAAGACCCAAACTGGGCAGCTACCGTCTGACAGGGGAGTGACCCCATGGACAAGCTCATCCAGGAGTTTGAGATATTGGGGCCCACCTTGCAGCTAGGCGACGTAGGGCTAGTTGACCGCTTTGAGCAGGCAATCAACTCCTGGCTCCGCAAGAGCATCTACCAGCTCCACCCTATGCCCACCACCTGGGCCGAATGGAAATGTGAGGCCATGCTCCTTCACAGCCAGTGGCAGCGCTTCCAGAAGACACAGCTGTGCATGCCCTCACCCAGACCCCTCCCCCACCAGTCCCACCCATGACTCCCATAACCTGCCCCAGACCAGAGACAAACCTGCACCCCGAGGTCCGCCAGACCCGACGCCTGCACCCGGAAGACCTCCAAACACTGATGAAGGGGCTGAGGGGCCAAGTGACAAAAGGATTAGAAGCAAATGGGAAGGGGCTAGGCATGGACCAAAGAGGGCGCCTGGAGACCCAGCCTATGTGGAATGCATGCCAGCTGCCCATGAGGGATGGCTCATGCAGACACCATGACACACATGAGTTGCTACCAGCACCGAAACTCCACCGAGTCATTGCAAAGAAAAGGAGGAAGGGAGCACCCTGTCAGGGATCGGCCCCTGACCCCACTGTCAGGGCACCCAACCACACCCCAGAACCACCTTCCCAGACCTCCCCATCCCTACATACCTCTCACAACTTCAACCCGCATGTGAGCCCGCGGGAAAAGTCACGTGGGTTAAGGCGAGCAACTCGCCTTAACCCATGTGACACCTTTTCCAAGTCGCGGGAACATGCTCGGCTTCTACCCAGAATCACGTTATGAACTGTACAGTACACTTCCTTTTATAGTAGCCAAGCGGGGAATAGGGAAACTTACCCTTCTTCTCAACTCAATCCCCGCTTAGGCAAGTTGTAGTTACCCTCTGTAATACATGACAACTCAATCCCCGCTTAGTCCCTTCAGTGAGTTTGAGGAGCTGAGGACAGGGTCTAGTGCCCAACCACCCGGAACACCACACACACCTAGGACCGAGGTCGGGCTGTCCCTGATTGAGGACCGAGCCCTGACACACCCCCAGCCCACAAGGATGAGGAAACCGCAGAGATGACCCCAGAGGTAGCAGTGTCCCCACCTGCTATCTATGTCCTCTCCAAACACTCCCCAAGATCCCTCAGCCTTGCTGTGAAGCTGACCACCCTGACCACTCTGGCCACTCCTCAACTTGGGAGCCACCAGGAACTTCATAAGCCCTGAGTTCGTCCGAAGGCACAGGCTCGAGACCACCCCACTCCCCCAACCCATCCCCATCTGCAACGTCGATGGAACCCCAAACGAGAATGGGGCCATAACCGAGGAAGTAGAGGCCCTCTTGACGTTCGGACGCCATACAGAGCGGGCCCACTTTGCAGTCGCAAACCTTGGGCAACAGTCCCTCATCATAGGGCACTCGTGGCTGCTGCACCACAACCCGGAAGTGGACTGGGTACGGCAAAAGGTCGTCATGTCCTGCTGCCCATCCTCCTGCTGGCCACCACAAGCATGAAGTGACCAAGACCCCACACTGGAGCCCGGAGATGGGATCTATGCCACGATCATCCCTCCAGAATGGGGACACAAGCTGAGAGTGACCACTACACCCTCCCAGTGGATGGCCCAAGAAGCCCACAACCTGGAGGCAGAGCAGTACCAGGATTTCCGGGATGTGTTCTCGAAAGAGGCCTTTGATCAACTGCCTCCCCGGAAACCCTGGGACCACGCCATGGACTGCTGGATGCCAAGCTCCCCAGAGGGAAGACCTTCCCACTCTCATGGCCGGAGCAGAAGGAGCTTGTCAGGGCACAGCCCCTGACCCCACACACCCTCAGGTACCCTTCCCCCATTTTCTCCTATTTTTCCCTTCACTGTTCCACAATCCCGCATGCATGCAGACCGTGGGAACATTCTGGGCGAGTTACTCGCCCAGAAACCATCACAGCCACAACCGTGGGAACTTTCTGGGCGAGCAGCTCGCCCAGAATCTTCCCACGGGGGGGTGCCAATTATGGAAAGTCGGCAAAGAGCTGAAAACTGTATAGTTCCTGGCTCCCATTTGTAGCGGCTTCACAGGAAGAAGGTTACCCTTCTTCTCAACTCATTTCCTGTGAAGGCAAGTGTAACTAAGCTACTTCCTAAATGCGTAGCAACTCATTTCCTGTGAAGGCTGGGGCTAGCCCCCTCAGTGAGTTTGAAGACCTCAGACTGGGACTAGATACCCCAGCGACTCGGAGGATCCCCTTGGGCCCGTTGCAAGAGGGCTCGCGGCTCTCTATGCCGACACAGCTCGTGGGGGACAACTCTCCCTAAACTCTACTTTCTTGACTAAACTCGCTATGCTCGATCCTTAACTCCGGTGTGGGTTCTCCGGGATTCCGCAAGGTCCGGGCTCAACTAATCTACTACCCACTCGTTGTGGGCTAGACAGTTGCCCTTATTCCTACTGTTGGATTCCACACACTCACTCCAACTCTAGTGCGTCCTAGCACCTTAGAGAAAAATGGGGGAGGGGAGAACTTCTTTTCCAAAATCCAGTATGTACAGGATATAAGGAACAATTATTTTTAGAAATGATTGATGGTGAATATTGGTGCCATATGGCACCTGGGTACCTTATTAGGCGAAATAATAAAAAAAAGGGTAACAGTAACAATAAAAGAATATCAATCAATAACTGAAATGATGGTGAAATATGAAAATAAAAGAAAATAAGCGATTTCTCAACGGATTTACGGAATTAAGATCCGAAATTGGAAATGTGACTTAATAGAACTATTATGCAGCCAATGAGCATTTTTACCAATTTATTAGACGCTGTGGGAACGAGTGAGGCTGGAATTCTGGGTTGCCGCTTGAGATTCCCACGCCCGCACATGCTCGTGACCTGCTGTGCCTAACTTCTCCAACACGGAACTCCGTCAAATCTCCACCGATTGGGACGTTCTTGATATCTCCAGAATCGTAGGAATTAGGACTATTTTTATATGTCAAATCCGTATCGAGTTGTCACGTGAATGGAAGTGGTTTCTGAATGTTGGAAGTGGGTATCCGAGCCGAGTCTGTGCGTGGGCGATTATCCCGCCTACACCGTCACGGAACAAGGGCCGGGCCCTGACAGAGCTGGATGAGTTTCTGCAAGAGAACCTGCACCATGGGCGCATCCGACTGTCCAAGTCCCCAATGGGAGCTCCAGTCTTCTTTGTTAAGAAGAAGGACAGGTCACTACACCTGGTTCAGGACTACTGGAAGCTGAACGAGATCACAGTACAGAACTCATACCCGCTCCTGCTCATTTCTGATGTCCTCACCCACCTCTGCAATGCCAAATACTTCTCAGTGCTGAAGAGGGCTTGTGGCTCTCGATGCTGACTAAGCTCGTGGGGCCAAACTCTCCCTAAACTCCTACTTCTTGACTAGACTTCGCTACACTCTCGATCCTTAAACTCCGTGTGGGTTCTCCGGGATTCCGCAAGGTCCGGGCTCAACAAATCCACTACCCACTCGTTGCAGGCTAGATTGTTGCCCTTATTCCTACGGTTGGAATTCCACTCACTCACACCCACTCTAGTGTGTCCTAGCAACTTAGAGAATTTGGGGGAGGGGAGAACTTCTATTCCAAAAATCTGGTATGTACAGGATTATAAGAAACAATTATTTTTAGAAACAATAGATGGGAAATATTGATGCCATATGGCACCTGCATACCTTATTAGGCGAAATAATAAAAAGGGTAACAGTATCAATAAAAGAATATTGATCAATAACTGAAATGATGCAAAAATATGAAAATATAAGAAAATAAGCGATATCTCAACGGATTTACGGAATTAAAGGCCAAAATTAAAAATGTGACTGAATAGAACGATTATGCAGCCAATGAGCATTTTTACCAATTTATTAGAAGCCGTGGGCACGAGTGAGGCTGGAATTCTGGGTTGCCACTTAAGATTGCCACGCCCACACATGCCTGTGACCTGCTGTGCCTAACTTCTCCAACACGGAACTCCGTCAAATCTCCACCGATTGGGACGTTCTTGATATCGTTGGAATCGTACGAATTAGCACTATTTTTAGATACCAAATTCGTATCGAGTCGTCGCATGAATAAAAGGGGTTTTCTAATTGTGGAAATGGGTATCCAAGCCGGCTCTGCAGGTGGGTGATTATCCTGCCTACAACGCTAGACCTGCACTGGGGGTTCAACAATGTCTGAATCAAGGACGGTGATGAGTGGAAGGCCGCATTTGCGACCAACCAGGGGCTGTTCAAGTCCATGGTGATGTTCTTCGGGCTATGCAACTTGCCCGTGACCTTCCAAACCATGATAAACGACATCCTCTGGGATTTTATAGACCAGGAGGTTGTCATCTGTTACATGGATGACATCCTCATTTTCACAACTACCCTAGAGGAGCACCAGAGAGTCGTCTGAGAGGTCCTGGAGATGCTGCAAAGGAGGAAGCTCTTCCTGAAGCGAGAGAAGTGCAAGTTCGAGCGGATGCAGATCGAGTACCTTGGACTTGTCATTTCTGAAGGAAGTGTCGTGATGGACCCTGTGAAGGTCCAAGGAGTCCTTGACTGGCCCACCCCAACCAAGGTAAAGGAAGTACAGTCCTTCTTAGGGTTTGTGAACTTCTACCGCCAGTTCATCAGAGACTTCTCTGAGAAGGCCTGCCTGCTTCACACACTGACCTGGAAAACCAAGGTCTGGAACTGGGGCCCGGATGAAGACCACACCTTCCATGCCCTTAAGGAAGCCATCACTACTGCCCCTGTCTTCTCCTTCCCCACCGATTCCGGCTGCTCCAGGCTCGAGTGCAACGCCTCCAACTTCGCAACCTGTTAGAGACCAGAGTGAGACAAGGAGTTGTCTCCATGGTGGAGGGCTTTGGCCTCAGCGACTCGGACCAGGAGTGCTGTGCCAAGTTACACGTCCATGCCCTAATTTACTTACTGGCAACGAGAACTAAAAAGGGGGATCAACTCTAGTCGATTTTATCACTGGAGTGTAACCTATCTACAAGTTAAGTATATATAGTTACAGTGAGGCGGTCCCATGAATGGCGGGGCCGAGCAGAGTGGAGCTAACAGAGTTAAACATTAGCTGACTGAATATTACCAACAAGTCAGGTTACGGAGTTAGCGGAATGGCAGGCGATAACCCAGAAATGGAAAGGAGGGATAGGCCCGAAGGTAGACTTGCAGGGCAAGCAAGTGAATTGCCCAGCAGGGGTGGGAGTGTGCTGAAGGAGTGGAGCTGGATCACCTTATGTAACCAGTTTCCTACGTCCAATAACAATATTAGAGTTTGTGCTGATTTGCGTACTGACCGTGTTTTGGTTGCCAAATATATGATTGTTCACTGTCTAAACAACAATAAACACCCCCCAACGATCTCAGCTGATGTATAGATCGTCTACGGATAAAATTTTATATTGACTTTACTATGATTTCTAGTCAATATTACACCTAGATATACCACTTTTCAGTAGGACGTGATTTTCCTGATAATTTACTGAAGAAAAACTACTAATAAAATAATTCTGTAATAAATGTTACTCAATACAGGAGTGACCAAACTGCTCTTTCTATCGCTTAGAGTGCATGCTAGTTATCTAGCAGGTTCAGGATCGCTCACTTTTCTCCTGTGGTGTGATAACCAAATATTGCTGAGAGATTATTCAATTAAGAAGTCCCTCCACCAAATTCTCACTAATTCTCACTATGACACTTTTGTTCAGCTGTGTCTAACTGACCCTAACTCACGCTTAGAGTGACATGTTAGTTTTATATTAGCTAACAACTAATATTTGCTTTTATCTTTTGGAGCAAATGAACCAACCACTGGTGAGAGAATTAAACTTTTATTTCTACCTGAGGTTTGAGAGGGGCAGAAGCGGCGGCCTTTATGCTTTTCAGAGGCCTCTCTACTCCCACGCCTCGCACTAGTTACATGTGCTACATTTGTATTATAGATAGGTCTAGAATGATATAGGGGCTTGGGCTGTGTAAGCTTAATAATGGACTTAGACATGACTCAGCATAAGTAATTCATTTCTTTGTCTTTTGGGCCGATCTTAGCGGGATCTTGTAGCGCTAAAGCTATGCTCTACACCGCTTAATTACAAACGGTTATCTTTAGAAATGACTCGGCTATAAAGGAACTTTCTAGACTGTTCTCTAATTGACCCCTTTTTGTGAAGCTGCATCATTACTAATGTTCTAGAGCCTTCCCAATTAATTAACTGATCCGCGGACTTTTGAATCACTTCATGCTTATGATCCGAGATCCAGATCATCAATCATTTCCTTTGTTCCGATTTATTTGAGCTTAAAATCAAAAAGTTTTGATGAATCATGGGAAAATATACAAGATCCGGTTTTTTTAGCATTTTTCTCCTCTTCTGATGCGATCAAAAACTGTCCGCCCGCGCCGGGAATACTCTATCATATGTTATTCGGTCCGCCAGACTTCCGGGCGCCAATATATTTCCCTTGAGTCACATTACTTTTTGTAAGAATTAGCAAAATAAATATATATGAATTATAAGGTGTTTCGCCGTTTGAGCAATATCTCCGTCAGTTTTGAAGCTTTTAGAAGGAAACAAAACCGTGGATAAAGTTAAGAAACAGTCCTTTTAGATGGTAAAAAGATTACAGTCAAACGTTTACTGGTTTCCCGAGATATTCACATTTCTTTCCCAATGTTCCTTCTTATTCTGCCGTCTATGTGTTATTTTTCTTGTTGTAGGGATAATATTCTTTGAATACTACACCTAGCCAGGTTCTAGGCATGATTGTAGTAGATTTAAATTCATGCTACATGGTGTAGATAATTTATAATGATCTAATGTCTGTCCAGTCTCATAAAGATCATGAGATCTGTTAAATGTCTGAACTTGTCACCTGTTCGTTGACTATTTCGATAGATCATTGTTTTATTCTTTGAATATTATTTCTCCTACAGCGCTAGCAGACGTCGGAGCTGTCCGGAAGCCTTTGGGGCTCTGTACTTAGGGAGGCATAGGTAATATATTGAAAAGAGGGGGTGGTGACCATTGAGGGAGTTGGAGGTGATTGCGGAATACAGGGGCTCCGAGGTTAGTGAAGGAGCGGAGGTAATCCGGAAGGGTTGGAGGTAGTGGAAGATGATGGCCATGGATGGATATGACACAACCAGTGCAGTTCTCTCCCAGCTCCAGTCGGATGGGGAGTTCCACCCAGTAGCATTCATGTCCAAAAGCTTCCTGGATGTGGAGCACAACTATGAGGTATACAACAAGGAGATGCTCGCAATCGTCCGAGCCCTTGAAAGAGTGGCAGCAACTTCCTGGAAGGTGCCAAGGAGAAGGTCGAGGTTTTAACACAGACCACTGCAACCTGGGGTACTTCTGCACAGCCCAGAGGCTGAACTGACCCCAAGCATGGTGGTCTGTCATATCCATCTACAGCCATTGTCCTCCACTACCTCTGATCCTTCCAGACTACCTCTGCTCCTTCTTCACTAACCTTGGAGCCCCCATAATTCCACAATCGCCTCCAACTTCCCTCGATGGTCACCACCCCCTCAATTCCAATATATTACCTATGCCTCCCTAAGTATGGACCCCCAAAGGCCTCCAGACAGCTCCAATGTCTGCTAGTGCACTCCTGCCCCCCACTGGGCAATTCACTTGCTTGCCCTGCAAGTCTACCTTCAGGCCTATCCCTCCTTTCCGTTTTGGGTTATAGCCTGCCATTCCGCTAACCCCGTAACCCAACTCATCGGTAATATTCAGTCGGCTAATGTTTAACTCTGTTAGTTCCACTCTGCTTGGTCCTGCCATTCATGGGCCTGCCCTCGCTGTAACTATATATACTTAACTTGTAGATAGGTTACACCCCAGTGATAAAATCGACTAGAGTTGATCCCCCATTAGTTCTCGCTGCCAGTAAGTAAATTAGTGCATGGACGTGTAACTAGGCATAGTGCTCCTGGTCTGAGTTGCTGAGGCCGAAGCCCTCTGCCATGGAGACAACACTCTGGGAGGATGATTGCAGCATAAATTCCATCCCCAGGTTCCAGTATGGGGTCTTGGTGGTCTCATGCCTGTGGTGCCTGGCAGGGGGATGGGCATTGGGACATGACAACCTTTTGCTGCACCCAGTCCACTTCCGGGTTATGGTGCAGTAGCCATGAGTGCCATGAGGGACTGTCGCCCGAGGTTTGCGACTGCGAAGCAGTGAAGGAGAGAACGAAGGAAGGTCAGTTGGGAGGTTCAAATGAGACCACCACCAAGCTGTTCCCTGGTTCTTTAGTTAGGATGGGGAAGTGTACTAGTGTTATTTATTGTAAATATAGTACCAATCCGAGTGTTTTGGCTAATTCTATTTTTATGGGTTAGTTTTAAAGTTCCTGGGAATTGACTTACAGATAAACCGAGCCCTGTGGAGCTGTTTCTTTATTGAAATTTATTAATTTGTCTAGGTGTAATTCTGCGTAGCGTTGTTTAATTTGGATTTAAACTTGAATTTAATCTTCTACTTGGTGAAGTTTCAAAGATTCTATCAGTTAATGAATTTGGATTGTTTCTGGAGTGTCCCTTGGGTTTATTTTATTTTTGTCTTATTTTATTGCTTGTTTTAACAGTAGCAAGATAACTGTTTTGTGTTTACACTTTGAAATCTGGAGTGTTAACCAGCTCTCCTGTTGAAATATCTACTTAATATTTCTCTCCTTAATTGCTGCCTTTTACTACAGTGGCAATCTTAACTGTATATCACTTTTTCGCACTGGAGTGACAACCAGAAATGCTTGAGAAAAATAATACTCTATTTTCTTACTTCTCTAAGGGGGGAAAAGTCGCAGAAAGGGTCTCCCTTTTATACTCCTTGGGTCGCCTTCCTTTTTCACGCTCTACCTTCTATTTACAGTGTATTTTTCTCAAACTGAATAAAAATGAAATTTTCACGCTATAGTTCTACTGTGCTTTTGCT